>NW_009198620.1:0-35353 GCF_000690835.1 Fulmarus glacialis | reverse complement strand
CTTCTTGCATCTAGTACTGGACAGGGTAACACCAGCAGGAAAAAAACAACTTTGTTTTCCAGGCCTTAGGGCTGCTTGACCTTTCCTCAGTAAATGTATCATGCTAGAGTTTGCATCATGCCTCTCATTGAAAAATGGGTACAAAACTTCTAAATGAAGCCTAATGCCTCTGGGAAACAAAGAAGGGAAAAACCAACTTCTTGACTACAGAATCTCTTTTTAATATCTATAACATTAGTTTACATGAGGCAGTAGCAGACAACCACCTGATTTTCCCACCAAAATATCAAATAATCTGTGTCCAGAGTAGCTAAAATGAACTGTTAATGCTAGTAAATGCATCAAGAACTTCAACAGTTTAAGCAGGAAGAGGCACAAAGTAAATAGGACGAAGGTAAATAGTAAAGCTGGGTTGAAATATACCTTAGAGTGGCTGCCTAATAAAACACGTGAAATCGGTTTTCCACTAAGTTTCTTCATCTCAAAACTGTGGTTCATTTTATTCTTTCTTCCCTAGTTTGTCGTGATAGTCAGCATAATAAATTTCAAACCTCTGACCTACGATGAATACACCTTCCCTCTCTGGGCAAATCGCATTGGCTGGGGAATAGCATTATCTTCAATGATACTTGTGCCTGCCTATATTATCTATAAATTTATGAATGTGCGTGGGACCTTTAAAGAAGTAAGTGGAAAGCTAATAAAATGTCATGAAATGTTGCTATGAAATGAAATGGCTGGATCTCAATTGGCAGTTTGTTTCTCTTACTCCCAAAACTTATTACGCATGAGTGACCTTTTGGATTCAACCGTCAGATGGATTGGAGTTTCGAGGTAGGATTATTGTATGCTGTTTGAGCTTCTAGATTGAAATTAGCTTTCCAGAAAGCACCATAATAATTCTGAAAAATGATTTTTGATGCATGTAATTAATCCGATTGATGAAATTATTTTTTCCTTATTAATAAAAAAAATATACAAATTATGGTATCTTCATATTCAGCTCTGAGGTGTGGTCTTCACACAGCTCTACCTAAATAGAGTTCAGTCCGAGGTATGCTTTATCACTCTATACGGGAGTGTTGTAAACTGTTATATGTACAAAGTCAATTCAAACCTCTCCTATCTTAGCATTCTAAGAGTCTCTAAACACATATCCACATGCTGGGAGGGTGGGATGTTCCCCCAAAGTAGCCCCGTGTTCAGGATGGCCTTTGTTCGTTTAATGAGCGTCCAGAAAGGACAGCAGAAATACTTTACTGGGTCACAGCAATAGCTCCATTTAGCCCAGTATTCTGTCCTCCACTTCCTATTGATTTTCTCTGTCAGATATGTAACCTTATCCTCTATTTACTGGAATCATTTCAAAACTCTGCCAAGGCTAGAATTAATGCAGATCTTTCTATTGTGTTCATCACTAGTATCAGAATGCTCGAAGAAACTTAATATTCAAGGTAGACTAGGATGCTGAAATAGATCTGGAAATCAAGAAACAATTCTGATATAGGCACCACTTATGGTCTCATCTAGCCTGTTGCTTTTTAACTACTTCAGTAAAAGAACCAGGGTACTAGACAGCAGCATCTTGCACTACATAAACCCACTTCATGTATAATATGCCTGGTCTGTGCACTGAATAAAGCAGAAACTGAGGGAGAAACAATTTGTGACCATCTTATTCTAATGATTCGCATAACAGCAAGAATTTTAACACTGCAACCTTAAGAGTGTTCTTTTAAGTCCATTTATATGCTTATGTGTAATATTAATATATTAATTCTATTTAAAAGAACCTGTTTCTATGGGGAAAAACGCATACACATTTCTTTACAGTTCACCCCCCTGTACTTTTATCAGTTTCAAAATGGCACAGGATTAAGGTTCACTGATCATATTAATTTTACCATCATATTAATTTTACCATCACTGTCATAATGAATTATCTATAGTCTTAAAACCTCAAATGGTGCTCAGAAGTAAGACTCCTCACCACTATACAGCATCAATTTTTGTCCCGTGACATGTCATAATTTTATAACCTAATCTAGACTCTCTGACTTATACCTAGTTCTATTGCTCTCCTTTCCTACAGCTAGAGTTACACAATGGCGTAGCAAGATATTGACGCTCTTAGGCAAATCACTGAACCACCACCATACAGAGAAGCAGAAAATAGGATCTCACCCTTTACCTATATAGGGTACATGCCCCTCGCATTGACCTGGCAGGCCTAAAGGGATAAATGTCTTGTTTCTGAAACATTACAGTCACCTCACTGAATGTTCACCTCAGAAAGGCACCCCAAAGTGGGAACTCCTTTTCACCTGCCCTGTGTTCATCAGGTCCAACATCTCAATGTTGTGCACAATTTCTAGCTCTTATTTCCAGCAATTCTATAAGCCCTTTGTTTTGTTCCATTCCTGGAGGTTTACAAGCCCATTTTCTATTAGCACCTAAGTGTCAAAGAATAATTTGTACTGGCCCAACAGGCTTTTGCCATCTTAAACAAGTTTACTGATATTGGGATGCAGAAGCCTTTAGCCAAACCCATATTTGCTCATTCATTTTGTAGTGTTAGCAAGTTCTGGTTTGCCTTTTACAGCTCCGATAGACAGCAACTCTTCAGTCTCCCCATGAGAAATACAGCAAAAGGCTATCATAAGACACGATGCCCTAAATTATGGCCCTTAAAAGTATGGGGAAAGGTATGCTCTTAGTCTAACAGGAACTCCTTAAGTTGGTTGAAAGTTCACGATAAACCAAAATCCACATGTGATCCCAAATGGCACAGCATAGGGTAGACAAGGGAGATGAGCTGGGAAATAGTACCTCCTTCCTCTCCCACCAGGACGAGTCAAACTCAATACAGCACTAACAGAAAAGTGTGAATTTAGGGGATGTAAGGCCTGTGATACCAACTTGTTCCTGATGTTCTTTTCCATATGCACTTGCTAAATATTTGGACTTAGTATTTGCAAAACTTTCTACTGTTGCTTCTTATATTAAAGGCTAATACCAAGGGGCTTATAATAAGCTTGTTCTCTCAGTGACTAAGTTAAAGGCACGTGATGCAGTGATATTAAAGATTTAAGTTACCGTTTTAAATAAAGTTCATGCTACTTCCCCATTATAGATTGGGGATTACAGACATAATCCCACTTCATATGGCTGACTTTTTCCTCTTCTTCCCATCTGGTTTAGAGATTAGCTTACTGCATCACACCTGAAAATGAGCACCAACTCGTGGCCCAAGGAAATGTCAGGCAGTTTAAGGTTTGTACTCCTTTCACCATGCTTCCTCTCCTGATACCAACCCTTTCCTGTCTTTAGCAACAACTACAGGTTTGCACCAATCTCCTCATAGTGGATACCTTTGCAGGTCTGTGGTTCTTTTTTTCTGCCAGCATGACAAGGTGCAGGAGGCTCAGTACCCCATGCATCAACTCTGTTGGAAGGCTTTTGCCACCTTCCTTCCTTCACTAAGCAGAACCCACAATTTTACAGATCACTTGAATCCAGTATTTTAGGTTGTATCTGAATACAGTGAGAGTTCACCAAGAGATGAAGGTATTTCCAAACTATCAAGTGCATTTGAACAGGTCATAGCCTCTCCCTCAGTTATTGCACAGCAATTTGAAGTCATGTTTCCTAAACTCCAATTATGTGCCATAACACATGGTAAACAGCAAAACAAATATCCAGTGTCAGAGCTTAGACATAATGGCTGTGATGAAATAATGTGCTAGATTATGTGGAATAGGCTTTCCCCACAGGCCTACAAGTTGATTGAAAACACTGCTGGAGACTTCTTAAGCAGCCATGAAAAATATGCTATAGGATTCCAAACACTGCTTTCCTTTTAGCAAATAAAATGAGCTTATTGAAATAAAGTCCTTTTTGTAGAAGATAAAAAGAATGCAAATATGAAGCTTGTTACACTTAATCAGCATTCATGCCGGACCACTTTCGGTCTTCAAAGTTGAAAGCAACTAGAATTATGCACATCACCTCAAAACATGACCCAGATTTTATAGTGGTAGTTTGTATGTTGGTATTGAAAAAAGAAATTTGCCTTTTGCTTACTCTGAAAAATACCGTTTGAAGTGTAATTTTGAATTTTAAAGGAAGTGATCCAAGTGTAGATTTATGGGATGCAGAATGGAAGCAGGAAGAAAAAGCTTCCTGTTTCATGACCACAATTTATTTGATGTGGCCAAGAATATGTACCAGGTAGTAGCACAGCACCTCTTCCTGCCTTCTCTTTCCCCTATTCCTGCCCTCAGTTGTCTGGAGAGTTAATGTTCCAGCTGTAAGTAATAACTTGATTTTTCCAGAGGCAGATGTTCCTGTGCGAATGGGCTATAAACAGCCATTTCTACACACTACCAGTCTTTAGAACCCAAACCTATAATGGCAAAAAGAAAGCAAATGAATTTCACTTAAGTTAGAAAAGACTGTACTCAGAAGTAAATTCCTAATGATACCTCAAACCATGTCAAACACTAGGCCATATTAATTTGTTGCTGTCTTCAATGAACAGCTAGGAATAGCTTTGTTATTGCTAAAGCATAGTTAGTGATTTGTTCACGATGTTTAAGTTTGTGAACAAAACACTGACTACCAAACCAAACAAGTACAAAAATTTTCTTCTCATACATGTTTGGCAGTTCTGAATTTTAAAATGAACTGAGAGATGACTAAATAGCCTTTATATTCAGCATATTTCTCACTGCAAACTGGAATCAACAGAAATTTAGTTATAATTTATCCGTTATTTTGAAACCTCTTTGTAACTCTGATGTATTTAAAACATCTAACTCATGTATTTAAAACATCTCTCACTATCATCATTTGAATCAATAATGTTATTAAACAACTACTTCTGTTCCCTTACAGCTTCAACACTGGCTAACAATATGACAACCAACAGGTTGAGGAAAAAGCCAATATGTTAAGCTAAACTGGGAATACAGAAAAGTCAAGTTCAAAGCTCCCTCAATTATGCTTGGACCAGGCTGGCTCAGAGTTTATCTACAGACTCTTTGAGGGAAGACATCTGCTCTCTGTTCTCAATGCCTCCCTTCTATTACTTGGCTTCAAAAGATCTTTAAAGACTCCATTTAATTTTTCTTATATCCTTTGGTGCCATGAGATCCCTACATGACCAAAACTTGTGAGTTTTGCTATTGGCAGAAGTGGAGGAGGGGGGAGCAGAGAAAAAAGCAATCAAAGTAAGTTAAATGCTCTTTTATCGTGAAGAAGTGAATTAAACTTTTCTGACGGTAATAATTACTTCAAATATTCATGCCACGACCTATTGTAAACCAACAACACCTGGACGTTCTTAGATCTAAGAAAACAGTACATCTTAATTATGAGGAAAGAGCAACTTTAGCTATGTACTAATGTCATTAGCTTTCCTGCCATACTATCCTTTGGGATATGAGTTTGCATCCGTCTGAAGTGAAGACTCAGTGCTTCATTTTCAGTGGTTTGTTATTAATTTCTTCTCTTGGTGAAGAAGGTTGTCTTTGCTGCCTGTATATGTCCATGCCATTTTCTGTCCAGTTTAATTATACAAGCTGAAGAGCAGCAGGAACAGAACTCCTGTTATAGCTAAGTACAGAATACACTTTAATACCACACTGTACTTAATGAAAAATATATTCCCTTATGCAACAATTAAAATGGCTTTATCATATGATCCATACTCCACAGACTTTTTCAGCTAAGTAGGAAAGTTACATGCAAATAGACAGACCTCCATGTTTTTGTTATACTTCATTCCAAATAAAGAATGTAAAATACATAGGAAGAAAGAATGATTTTTAGAATTACATAATCTACCCAAAATACCAAATTTTGGCTTTATTCTCCTGCTGTGAACATGCTATTATTATAATCTAACCTGGATTCACCTACCAAACCATAGTGAGATTGCGTTGAATGATTTAGAAGGATATTTTAGGCATACTCAGCTCTCTAAGCCTATTCCAGCTCTTCTCTTTGGTAGCATTATGCAAGGTAGAAGATACAGAACAAACTCTGCATTTGGGTGCTGTTCTTATTCTGTGGTCACTTATCACTGTAGTATCTTCCCAGTGATCACTGGATTTGGTAGCTTTGAGTTATTTCTTGAACTTACGCATCACTAGATCTATAGTAATTTTCAGAGGCAGTAGCGTCTCAGCTGAATCCAGCCCAGAGTTTACCTCTGGATCTTACCTCTGAATTTTTTTGTCTCTTTATACATTCAATTCAGCTTGTCTTTTAAATGTATGTAGTGCTTCCTCTTTTTAAAAAGACCATTTAAAAGGATGGGGCTTTTTTATTTATAATACTATTTTTGTTGAGGGTTTTTTTTCCTTTTTAGAAATAGCCCAATTTAAAAGTCCCAAGTGATTTTGGCCTTTTCCATTTAACATTGATTTCTGTTCAAAATAATGGAAGGGAAATTTCTCTCCTTATTTATTCTCTTCCTCCAACATAATCAATACTTTGGAACGTATCAACACTTGGAAGTATTGTCCTTTTCTTAAAGAGCCTCTGTGACAAATAGTAGTTTTATTTAAACGGGGTTTTAAACCCAAAGGATATTTTCTTCTAATTATAAAGGAAGTCATATTTTCTGGCCCAGCTGATGGCCGATAGCTGTTTAAACCCTGTTATTAAATATATTTCAATAATAAAGGAATTTCAAATGTTGCGGTTCTAGTTCTGTAATTACACAAGAGGCCAAACAGTGAAAACACGTTGAGGGCTTCAAAAAAGCCATCCCACCAACTTCATAGTTAATCCCATTTTTATTGTTTGCTAAACTACATGAGAATCTTCTCATTGTTACAAAGCTTACTTTTCAATAATACAGCTGCTTCAGTCACTGGCTTGGCATGGCTCAAAAGCTTCTTAGCACAGATAAAATTACCAAGTTTTGAAACTCTTGGAGGCTCTCTAACGTGGAGCTTTAATAGCTTGTCACATTATACACTGTTTGGTTCACTCATGCTAACAACCTGCATCAATGTTCACTTGTGACACACTCCATCACCACCATCAGTATAGCAAAACCCATGCAGGAAAAGTTACATTTCATCACCACTCGGCTCTGGAATAGAAGCAAAGCTATCTTAACATGGGAGTGAAATCAGCTTTACCCAGCATGTTAGGGTTTGATTGTATTTTTAATACCAACTCCCAAGGCAATTACCTACTACATTATTTTTATTTCTATTACTGTATAAATTCTTCGGTTTAGTGTAGTATTTATAGCTCAGGACTCCATTGCACTATTGCCATCCTGTTCTTAGGTTTTATAGACAAAGAACTTGCAATCTATACAGAAGACAATAGGCAAATCAGAGAAAGCAGGAATCTTATTACCATGAATAGCCCGAATGAAAAAGAAAGATAATACACGTTGCATGACTGCACAGCTAGGCTTTAAGTTCAAGATGTTGCCCAAAGGAAGTCTCCCCAAATATAATACGACTTCTGTCCCAGAGATGAAGAACAAAGTCTTCAATTCTCCACAGAATAAGATGCTGAACTACCTCATGCCTCTTGGATGATAAATGATGCCCTTAGACACAAACTAGCTAGCATCCATTCAAATGACAAATATTGTGAAGATGGGTTATATTTTTTTCCTCGACTCTGTGATACGGTACAGACAGTCCAATAAGAAGCCACAGCTCGGGCACCCAGCTCCTCTTAGGCATCTGCTTTGAGCTGCCTAATGCATTTTCAATATGGAAAATATCAAATGCCACCAAAATACTAATCTCCCTTCAGTTCAACCACTTGTAGTTTAAAAAAAATAATCACCCCATCAGGTCCTTACCACCCATGTGGTTTAACTGCAAGTCTTCCTCTAACTCAGTCTTGAATTTTCAGCCAAGCAGGTCACTCCTTCCCTCAGCTATAGCTATTGTGGGAACAGACCCGCTCTGGGGTGGTACTGGTACTCTCCCAGATATCCCCGTGGGATGGCAAGTATATGCTGATGGAGTAGGCACCCCACTTCCAAAAGAAGAAAATTTTTGATACAAGCTTATTCAAGATGCAGTATTATCTGCTTGCTAATTATGTTGGCTGTTTTGGTAACAAGCCAGTGGGAAGAACTGAGTGAAGCAATTAAATAGCTCATTTGACAGTTCTAGAAAATATTTTCTTGAAAGCCTTTTTGTGATCTGATAAAGGAAGCAGCTATCATACATTAGCACCTCTTTTCTGACCTTCCTTCCTGTCAGTGAAAAAGACCTGCCTGTGATCCATATTTTTTCATCAAGCCACAGAAAGTTAGTTAGCATCAAGGAAGGAGATCCTCCATTTTCTTTGTACTCCTCCTGCTGTCATTCAGCAGAATAATTCTTCATATACTTGGTACTGTTCTAAAGCTACCTTACTAAAAATGTATTACATTACATATCTAAAAGTTTTAGATTACTAAAACTCCAGAGATTTAGATTTCTGGTAGAAACAGTGGGTCTTTCATGGGCAACAGTCCAAAAAGTACTCGTGCTATTTAGTGTTCAGTCCCTGTTTGAACCATATGTTTTTTGTCAGTCCTTCTTCTGTTCTGTCATGTCCTGAGGCATACACCCTGGCAACAGTTGAAAGATATCTTACCATAGTGAGGGATTTTGCAGGAAATCCAGGATTAAACATGATATTTCAAATATAGAATGTAGGAGAAATACTTGGCTGTTACTATTGTACATGTTCCCTAACTGCACGTGCAATGTATGTTGTATGTCATTTTCCCAGAGGAAATTCCATATAATTTGTCATTTCTTCTCAGCAAAATACCATTTAAATGCTATTATTTAAAAAGGTCAAACCCAAACATTTTGTATATACATCCACTTCTTACGCTATTGTTTTGACATGAGTTAAGTTTATTTTGTACTGTTAGGTTGTAGGAGGCCACGTAGAAAGTTCTTTTGCTTTTAATGTCTCTTTTGCAGTTGTTCTGATTCATACAGCATTAATTAGCAGATACTTGCTTTTATGGGAGTAGATAACTTTCGTTCATATCCTGGACTGATTCACTAGGTTTCATGAGGCATTAACAAATATTTAAGAATTTCTTCCTAAGAACCAAATTTAAACCATAGATCAGCAATTTCAGAAGAGATGATTCTTACCGATGTTTTATTTGCAGTGCCCCGTTAAAACATTTTGAAACAGGCCTGAAGGATCAGACATAAGACAGTTACCACAGCTCAACAAACGACAGTATATGATCTACCTGTAGAAATTATATGTGCACTCTGAGCCTCTCAGAGCAGTAAAATTGGATATGTTTGTTCTAATACACTTTATTTTCTCAGGGCTAAGAATATTTATGGTCTATAGATCAGCTCATGTGCAAGAACTCAATCTTCTTCATTTAAAGGCCAACATGATGTTTCAGATTAGACCCTTGAACAAGTTTGGAGTCTTGGCTATAGTATACGGAGACAGATCTTCTGGAAACACTTCCAGAAAGTCTCCTCCAAAGGGAAACACTTTTCCAGTCTATCTTCCTCTGATTCGTACCCATGTTCCTATTGGTGACTGTGGGCTGACCTAGCTAATCAGTGTTAGAATATGAAGATAAACTGTTCATAATACATTACAGCAGGCAGAAACAGGACTCTGAAGTGACCTTACTAGGTTCACATCTATATACAAGCTGAAAGTAGCATATGGGCTATTCTAAGCAAAGCTGGCAAGAAATCACCATAGAGGACTGAATCTGTGAGCTGCTTGGACACCTGAATTATTACAGATCTTCATTTACTAAACTAATATCAGCTGATACATGAGAAAGCCAGCCACATTCTGGCTTCCTTCAGGAAAAAGGTACACTAGTACAGGATACTGCAAAACAGTTGGGAAATCTTTTTAGAACTTAATTTACAGAAGCTAAGCCTTCAGTTAAGCCCTGTTGTATCTGTGATCTTGCATCACTGAGTTTCAGAGAGGATCATATACAGGGAACAGTTGTATCTCAAACATCCATGTTTTGAATGTTGCTGTGCTGTGGAAAATAGTTTTTCATTCAGCCATTTCAGTCTGTTGTAACTCAGACTTCAACTGGAATATTTCAGCAAGCACTTGCCCCGTCTATCCATATTCTCAAAGTTTTTGCTGACAATCACACTGACCGAGCAGGCATGCATGTGTTCCTTAGCTGTGATTAGATGTACAATTACTTGGGTTTGCCTGCTTAAGTTTAACTGGGGAATGACAAGACTTGTGAGCCATGCCATGCATACAGAAACTTTTCCTAGGCCAAAAAAATTTCAGATTTTTGCACATTTTTCCTAATAAAAATGAAATCAACATAGGACCAAGAGCCTCTGCTGGTGATTAATTTATACAGTGGTACTCTTCATTGCCTGAGACTGAATTTAGATGCATCTATGTGCATCAGAGACTACTACAGAGAACTAGATGGCAGATAAAGATATTTCAACCAGCAGAAAAACATAAAGAAGTGTAATATAGCTGCTTTTAAGTACAGAATTTGATCAGTTTTCCTTCACCATTTAAAAACAGAATATGTTTAGACAAATTGCAATCTCTGCATGACTGACCTAGCAGAAGCACGCAGAGAAACAGAAGACAGCCAGAAGACTATAAGTAACACAGATACCATGATTGTATTCAGTTGAACCATCCTCCTTAGAAGAACACGTAGGTGTCTAGATGGAAGTGGTTGAGATGGAGCCAAAAAGGGGAAGAAACTGAGAGGCTTAAGTCTCAGTCCAGCAGTGCAGCCGTCATATAAGTTAACCATTACTGCCATTACTTTTCATGTTGAGAACAGTGGGCCTTTTTTACCTAAGCACTGACAGCAAGATTGGGCGACCTGTGTGCTTTGCTTTCCTCCCTTCTCAAGGCATTTCTTTAGCTGCCATACTAAACAAAATTTGCTTAATTTCTTTAATAAGGGAACAGAATAAATTCAGTGAACTAGGAAAATTACTAAGCCTTAAGCTGGCTCTCTTTTAAAGGTGTCATGTTTTGCTCACTGCAAGAAGCCTCAATCTTGCAGGTGACCTGCATTTGTAATTTATGTTGCACACTGTCAGCCTATCTGCAAGACTTCGCTTTTGTTTGCTATGGGTAGTATCAGTTACAAAGGGAGAATCTCCAAATGGTACATTTTGAAAATAACTTCTAATAGGTCTGATGAAGATTTGCCTTACAAATAAAAGCTTTATAGTGAGCATTTACTTGGTTTACACCAGTGTTTTACTTCATTTTTAATGCCTTTTTATAGCAGTGACTAGACTTTACCTTAGATAAGGGTACCTCTGTATAGGCAATATTTTAATATTTTTACCAGTTTTTTTAATTTTCATAGAATGTAAGTGTATATCATAAGGCAAGAAATTCAACTTTGATGTAACAAGGTAACAAGACCTATTTCTCCATTATAAGATTTTGTAGTCAGCCAGTCTAGTTCAATAATATGTTGGCCTTTGATTATAAATGTAAAAACGTGATAAAGGAGAATACAACATTATCTACAGCTAAATGCACACTGTAGCACAATATTCTCCATTGCTGCCTTAATCTCATAAAAGAAAGTCATGTGTTTTTAATTTATATTCTAAAAAACCAAAAAAATCCAGAGCATCCTTTGGCTACAATTTTGTGTTGTTAGACGACTTAACATTGAACCAAATGTGTTAGTGTCCAGTAGGTCTACTTCCAAAGCAAGAGATCACATTGCAGTTTTCAGGAATAAGTTTTTATAGGAGTTCAAAACTTGCCACCAGTAAAAATATTCTCCAAAGCGCCCCAGTGACCAAAAGTGTTCAGACACAGCCAACCACATTTCCATGCCCGATTCCATTAATTGTGCAATCTGTAGGTCCATTTGCCTTTTTTTGTAAGTCTTTGGTTAGCTGGGGGAAATGGCATTTCAACTTTTTTTTTTTTTTTTTGAAAGGGAGACGCCTACATGCCCATGTGTGTAATTAGAAACAAACTACATTTCTTATAAATATGGATATGGATGTGCGTGATGTGTGCTGGTTAACTATACTTAAAATGCTGATAAAGATGGTGAATGTAAAGTATTTGTCCTCATTCCTCTGTCTTTCTGTGATCAGTGTAAATAAGAACTGTTTTAAGCTGTGCATTAATGTAAGAGATTATTCCAATATTGTGTATAAAATTATTTAAATAAAATCTGACAAATATGCACATAAAAAGAGTATAAATAAAAGTCTTATGTACCAATAATTTACTTATGACAGTCAATTAAAAGCTGAAATGAAGGTTTTGCTTGTTGTCAATACTATTCCCAGCTAAAACTTCATGGTGATAGCTGGTCCTTGCTCTGCAGCGATCTCCCCAGCGGTGGCACGCTTGCCTCCCAGGGACAGGCATTTCTGGAGCAGGACTGCCTGGCAGCAGTGCAGAAAGGGCTTCTAGAAGCCAGTCTTGAGCTGACTCTAATGACCAGCAGACAACTGAAAACAAAAGCCCAAAAGCAGGAACCCTATACATCTCTGAACCCTCACAAGATAGTTCACATCTTTTCGGTGTCCAGTGGATGCAGTGAACAGATTAATTTTTACATTTGAACTCCTTTCAGGAATGTAATTACAGCAATGCAATGAAGCTTTGACAACCACATATTGAAAGGAAATAATCAAGACCTTTTAGGAACATGAATCAAAAAGCATAGCACAAAAACTGTAATTCCCCAAGGCTACATTGTTTTCATTTTTACAAGCAATTCCTTTTGTCTCATTAACTTTGCCGTAAGTAGTAACAGCCATAAGAGCATTATTCTTAATTTACGGATCAGATAGGAAAAGTGTACTCTTATCTGACATGAAGGAAGAATAGATAACAATGATTTTACTAAAACTAAAACCATTTTCCTATATTTCACATGGAACATCACAAAATTATGTGAAGCACTATTTCCAAAGGTACATTTTGTTAGGCAATCTCAATTATCCACATACAAATTTCATACTTGGCACGTACAGAGACTAATCTACTTCCCTCAGCACTTTTTTTAAAACAGATCTCAATGTTACTAAGGTACAGCCTTCAACTGTTTATATTCCTCTACTGCCTTCAAGCAACTAAGAAAAACATGGTTTAAATTTTTTTTTTTTTAATACAACTGATAAACTGAATAATGAAATTTTTGTATGTCAGTTTTTAATAATGTAAAACACTTAAAACTGCAAATTAGTATTAAAATAATTCAAAGTTAATTAATTTCAAAATACTTTGTTTCACAGAAGTTTCTTTTAATCTAATTTGCTGTTCCACAAAAGCCTGTTTACAAAATTCTCATTTTTCACTACTCTTCATTCTTCCATTTACTATTTTCACCAAGCTTCAGTCAATTGGTAAGTCTTTTAGACTCAGCATTAGCATACTATCATGAAAGTAAAACTAGGCAGGGCTTATTTAAAATAATGGAGGAATTTTGGCCTCCTGGAAGTATTATAGAAACCACGTTTTCTGTCCGCTTTTGTATAACTACATCATCTCTTCTGATATTCCCCTAATTTACTCTAAAAGCAGGAAGTTAAGTTACATCCTTTTTAAACACCAAAAACAGAAGAGGCAGATTAGGTACCGATGCTGCTAGTAGTAAAGACAACTTCTTCAGCATCTCAGATTCGTACAAGTAAACATGAAATTTTAACTTGCCCTCTTACCTAAGCTAATATTTATAACCTACGTTAATTTAAAATGCAGAAGCACAACAAAAATTTTATCTTTGAAAAGAAAATTGAAGGCTAGGAGAAAGTCAGAATACATCTGATTCTTTTTTCATTATAACACAAACCAACAATGCTGTCGAAAAATTAAGACATTAGTCTCTTGTAAATGCAAAGAGAATGGAGAGAGAAAAACAGATGTGATGTGTTTAAAAGTAGTAACTACAAGTAACAAACACTTACTTTTCTAAAAAAGTTCAAAGAGAAACCAGTTTAGCCTTTTTTTTTAAACTAAAAATGTACTGCTATAATTGAGAGAGAACCAGAAGTGCTCACTTGCATAATCCACCCATGTGTAATTCCAACAATAAATCAAAAGTAATTCCTAGAGAACAGAAAGGCTTTCTGCTTCCTCAACTGTAAAAACAGTGATAATACTGCATATCTCCATAATGTTTTGCAAGATCTTAGACAGACCAGAGCAATGGCATATACAAGCCAAATATTAGAACCCTTCACTCTTACAGTTATTAAAACTTAATAAAGCACCAAAAAAAACCCATGATGCTGTACCCTCCTATGAACTCTCCTATATTTTGGAAATAAGTTTGCCTTAGCTTTCTTTCACATCTGCATTGGAAAGTATCATTTTCAGTTAAGGACTTTAAATCATTCAAGTGGTAAAAGCATTTTGCCTTTGAAAGGGTCTGCATTTTACATGGTTCTGAAAGTAACTTCAGCAATCTTTTCTGACGAAACTGCTGCCTGCTTCCCCTTCTCCCAATCCAGCCATATGCCTGCTTCTCTTACTCCTATTTTCTTCAGCACTATTTTCAAAGTCACCTATGAATTTTCTGGGGGTTTTAGTACCCTCCGGAAAGCAACCAAGTAGCCTCTTTGTGCCTTTATCTTCCTAACATGCTCATAAATGTATGATAGTAGTGCCATTTATAGATGTCCCAGGCAGACAAAGGTCCAGATCCACAAGATACACCTTGGACATGCCTTGGCCCACAATCTCAGAAGTCCACCATCTCCTCTCAGAGACCTTCCTCTCCCAGAAGGTTCCTCCCCCCCGCCCCTCCTCGAGAAAGCTTACTGCCTCACTCAGTACTGTGGATTCCAGTCTGAGAGTCAAGAACTGAAGAACTATGCCTTGGGATGCCAAGCCCCCTCATGGGTCCTGCCCTCAAACTTGACCAAAGTTGCAAAAGAGATAATTTCTCTCACAAGGCCAGTGACAGACTTGCAAAATCACTGTGTAAAAAGACTAGGAAAAGAACGGCCAGTCACAAGCCTTCAGCTAAAATACCTATACTATCACAATTTATTGCCTAACCATTTCACATAAAATCATCTTTATACTCTTGCTACCAGATTAATAATTCTTTGGCATGGCAGAATAGGTCAGTGCCCACTATGTTCCTTCAGAATACAGGAATAACAGCATACCACAAGTTTATAGGCCCAGGCAGCACATACATCCAAATATTAAGTATTTTCCACTGCATTATTCTAGCTATCAGATGACGTTTAGCATTCTGAAGCACAGTTCTCTCAAATTTCATAGGACAAGGAACCAATCTTCTAGTCTTATACGAAGCTCATTAGTTTTAACTATCCACCTCAGCCAACAATGAAAATGTGGAGCCCGCATGGACCCAGTTAAAGGAGCAATATCATTTACATGAACATACACAAGTAAGTTGCTGAAGGGAACAGACATAGTATCTTCCACTTGCACATTCAAAATGAATTCACACATTTTAGAGCTGCATAAAGTTGATATCTACCCAAAAAAACCCATTACGCCAAATCCAAGCATAATCTGCATGGCTGCGTTTACTTCAGATTGGAACACATCAGTTGTGGGCAGACGTACGAACAGAATGTGATGAGATGTGACAGAAATATACACAGCTGGTGCCATGACTAATTAAATTATTGTGCTAGATTATTTTCAGAATTACTTTTGCAGGATAATCTTCCTAGAGAATTCATTTCCTTCTGACTTAAACACTAAGTTTTAAACGTCTTAAAAATACAGAGAAAGTCTCATATCTAGGCATTACCATTCTAAATGCTTGAAATACATAAGAAAAGCAAAGCTGAGGTTTAAAATATGGAAGTGTTCCATCCCAGAGGGACAGAATTGTGTATTCATACCACTGAAGACAAAGCAGAAAAATACAGAAAACCAAAAACCCAAACATTTCTATAGGAAAATAAACATTTTTCAAAACAAAATAAACATACTATAAAATAAACAAACAGAATTTACAGCTTGATTGCCCTGCATCACAAGCCGAGGTGAAAGAAGAAAACAGAAAAGAATAAAACCAAAATATTCAGCATTTAAGAACTTAATTTCCTACCTGTTCTAACTACAGCACAGAATAATTTTAATTCACATAGGCATCACTATCCTGCTTTGGGTCCATTCTAGAAAAGCAAAACCCCACGGCACCAAATTAGCATGCCATGCTGCAGAAACATGGGCTATTGTGTTTACATCTGATGATACTGTCAGCTCCAAGTGTTTGCTTGATTCATTCCAAAATATTTTCCTGCTGTATCCCTAGCCCACTTCCTGTTCTGATGCAATAATCTTAAAACCAAACAAACAGAATTCTTTCTTTCTTACTCCTACAGAGTTACCCTAAAGAAAAGTAACCTGCTCCTCTGATGCTCAAAGCAGCCCGATGAGGTTTGTGACTTCTTGTGAAGCACTGCTATTTGGTGCTCATTACCCTTTTGCTGTCTCCACTATGAAATACAAAAGGAAATTCTCTGAAAAATGTATGCTGAATAGTTTACTCCTTTAACTCCCACCTACCACTTGTCATCTTTTCCTTCAAGCTTTCATAGTAACATCACCTCCAAAGGACAACTACAGTAACTTACTCCAAAATCAAATATGGTGACACACTAACTGCAGAACTATGCCCACCAAAAGCATGAAATGTTTAAACAAACATTTCCTCAAAACTACATTTAAGAATACAACTTGAGTCACTGGAAAGATATAGGTGTCGGCAGGGTTGATTTGGTGTAGACACAGAAAACTAGTTGAAGGAGTCCCTGCTCTTATAAATCACTTTGGAGAAGGTAGCATTTGTGCAAGATAAAGGAGACCCAATGTTAATTCTCCCCTTCTCATGGTTTGCAATAAAGAATCAAGACGGCAACAATTTTCTTCTTAGATGTCTACACAGTGTCGGTGGAAACATTTCCACATTTTAATGAACCGTTATTCCACATTACGCAAATCACCATCATTGAACCAAACTGGAAAGCTAAATACCAGTATCTACCCGTCTTAATTTCTCCTTATACACGTAAGCAGACTAAAAGTTCAGCCACCCATGAATTCATCTTCGGTGTCTTGTTAAAATCAAATCATAATCATGTTTACTGTCATTTCAAGCAAAAATGTATGGTCAAGCCATTGATTTCCATTTCAGTAAAGATTTACTTCTCAAACTACATGGACAGAAATAAATTTTAACCAAAATATATGACACTGAATACATTTTCAGAAGGCATCAATGTTGTGGTTTTATTACTTGTAGTTACTGAGACTCAAAAAACCAAAACATAATTTAAGATACCTACATAACAGTGAAACATTGTAAAATTAAAATCCATTTTTTGTGATTACCTTTATTTCTGCCAAAGCCAGAAAACAATCAAGCAGGGAATATTGTTGGTCAATACTGTTTTTCTAAATTCCTGATCACAAATTTTCTGCAAATTGGCTTGTAAAACACCACTTGAAGTTCAAGTTGTCTTAGCTATTTGACACACAATACCAGTCCTGATGAATTCATGAGATTAATGCTCAGAATTAGGTTTTCAGTCTTATCAAAAAAAGCACTTGCTTTCCACAAATACTAACATGAAAATTATTGCTTCTACAGATATTTCTGCTACTATTTGCAACAATATTAACAAATGTGAACATAACAGTTTACAAACAGAGAATAAAACTGACATTGTGGTCTAAGTGGTTATTCATGAACAATTTTGGGAAATATTTGCTCAGCTGTGCCTTTACAATTCAGACATCTTGGAGCACAACACTAGACTACTCATTTCACAGGTTGACTTTTGGTCCTCGTGACTATTTGCATGGCTGATGTTGCATTTCCAGTGCTGTAGAGGAGTGTTCCTAGTCCCTTGGGAACTTTCACATTGCATACATCTGCACTTAAAAACCACTCCTGAAACCAAGTTTCATTACATACTCCTTTAGTCTAACACATAGAATACCTTTTATTATTAAATTACTTTGTGTTGTTCTCCTGCCAAACCATTTCTGCAATTCACTGATTCCAGGCAACTGAGCAACACATCAGGATCATGGATTAATTCAGAGTACTTTCATATGGAGTCTTAACTGTGTGAATTCAAGCAAGGACTAGCATTTTGCCGGTGACCAGCATTATTGACATGTGACCTGTCTTTTATTTTCCAGGCCTGTTATGCTGTGGATGGCGAAGGATCAGCTACACTAGCCTAATTCATACAAGGATTTATTAGAGACCTTGGAGATTGATTACACATTTTCTCTAGACTGGTCAGCCTCAGTGAACATAAGGCAGGTAGAATTAAGGCCCCGTTTGACCTATTAGCTCCCAATTCTTCAACTTGAAAGATTAAGAACAGAGTGATAACATGTTTAAACAGGTTTTCTTTTTAGTTCAGTGTATTTCAGTACAGAGAAAAAAAGATCTGTGGCTGAGTTTAAAAGTCAGAAGGAAGAAATATTCCCAACTTGAATGCTTCAACTCAGTAATTCTAACCCAGTTCAAGTATTTGTTCTTGTAATATTTGTACTTCTCCATACAGAAGAAAACTTGTAAAATAACCTGGCTTGTTACTTGGCTTTTAAGGAAAAAATCCAATTCCTGTCACCACTTTGTTTATTGTATAAACTGGACAAAGAAAAAAGGAGCACATCTAAAGAAGGGTTGATAATAGCTTATTCTGTGTTACTTTCAAAGGATGATTATTCGGACATTCATGAGCTACACAAATCATTCCCTTACTAAAAGATGCATGTGACATCTACATATTCACTACAATGACCAACTATACCATTGTTAAAGAAACAAGAAAATCACACATTTTTCTCAGCCATGCATAATAGTTCATCAGATAGATGCAATGAGTGGCTTTTAATGAAGCTATCCTCTGAAGATGTAATAACCAATTTTGAGATCCCATTAGATATAAACCACATGCAATAATCTCTGACTGCAACAGATTGCTTCTAAAGCTAATAGCTCTATTATGCTGCAGCAGATGTTTTAGGAAAAAACATCAAAATCTAAAAAGCCACAATCCTATTTGCCAAATGATCAGTTAAGTTTCAGACTGGCAGTTTAATTTCAAGAACAGAATTGTCACCTACACAAAGTTAGTAAGGTGCTTCCCACTGACCTCTCCAATACCGTAAAAGTAAAACTTAGATCAGGGAACATGAAAATAACATATATTTAAGGGAACACGGAAACAAAACAGTGAAATTGGTGTTAGTCATTACCTGCATATTCAACATTTTCTGTATGTTACGGAATAGGGCTCAAGGAAAAGCAAGAACACTTCTTAGAAAGTGTCTTGCTTTCAATTTTTCATGCATGTGCATACTCCCAACGCACAAAGAAAGAGGATGCTGTATTCCTCACTCCCTGTATCCAACTGATAGGTAGGTACTTGTGCAGAATGCAAGAAATCTAGGTCCAAATCCTATTCTAATTCAAGCAGACATGTTTTTAATCTCACTCTTAAGTGGTTTGTCTGTCTACAGAACATTATTCATTGTGATTCAGTGCCACAGGTCGGTTTTCAGCCCAAATATTACAATGAGCTGCTCCTGACTCTGTTCTGAATCTGGCAGTGACTATGCAGTTTGAGTTTTTTGTTACCTGTTACTGTCACCTGTCTTTGACTGGAAATTCCATTCCCTTTGAAAGTTTCACCTACATCAGTATATTGCTATTACATTTTGGTTTTCATGACTCATTACCTTTTACCTAAACCTTCCCAGACAGCTACAGTAGAAATAAAGCATATGTAGATAGCAAAAAATCACAAAAAGCTATAGTTTCTGGCAGAGAAACAATATTGCTACCTTTCAAAGAAGAGATGCTTGACACTTTATTCTGCGGTGCCCATGAACCCAAGTCTTTTGAGAAATTTGTATATTTTGACATTGATCGAGACAGGAAGCGATCACAGTTACAGCTATTCAACTGCAAAATTGAAAGCTTCATAATTGATACTGCATATTTTCAGCCGTTTTTTAAATTTGGAAGAGTGAAAAAAAATTCATAGACAGGAAAAACTTCACAAACCAAAAAAGGTGTTTCTATTATAACATTTATCCCCGCAACAGCAGAATTCTCTGACAGTATTGACTCCCTTAGTGAGAGCTGCGAATCTGAAAACCTCTGCAGAGAGGCGCAGATACCATCATTCAATATGGAGGAAATTTCCCAAGGATTCAAAAGATATAGGACATAAAATGTGGAACTAAATTTAACCCTGTCTCTACAGTTCCCTCTCTTCTCTCATGCAGGCTTAAGTAAAAATTCCATGTCTACCCAAATTTTATTTTGATAGCTTATGGTCTGAAGAACCCTTAAAAATTACAATGAGAGATCACTTAAATGTAATATTCCATACAGTAAGAACTTTACATCTAAGAAAATAATGTACTATTACTCTTTCCAACATTAACGAACATATCAAAAGAGCAGAAACCACACACTCCTGTGCTAGTACTGTCAAAATTCTCCTTTCTCTTTGGATGGAAGCATACTGGATGCCCTACAAACACTGTAGCCCGATGAGAGAATTTTGTGAAGTATCACAAGCCACATAGTGTTACTTGTCATTAATATAACCTTAATGAGCAGTAACCCACATACTATCATTACACATCGTAAGCCTTTTCGAAGAATGGGAATATCAAGCAAGTTTTAGTAATTGAAAAACCCCAAAATCGACGTATGTTGGCATAACCTTTTAAAAGGCCTGAAGCAGCTTACCTCCACAAGCAAAGTTGTCTGACTATTGCTGACCATACATAATACAAATTACCTATTAGTCACAGTTCATCTGCATATAAAACCTCGGCTAGAGCAGCTGAAGCACTTAATTTGCAGACTGATATATGTGCCAACAGCATTCTTTTTCATTGCCAAGTATCCCTCTTTCCTCATTAGCGCTTGCAGCTGAGCAACTGTTCCTTATGAACGATAAGCCACCTTAAAAATAGGAACACATCTATCTTTAAACCAATAAAATTTTACAACTAGGAAAGCTATCCTACACATCCTTCTGAGCTTGTCCATAACAATTCTGGGTATTTTACTTTTGATCTTTTGCCACAGAAGTTCTAATAGGGAATGCCTAGGTATAAATATAGCAGAGTTTAAGGATGATTTTTTCTTTCTGAAAATCAGTATTTTTTCCTGCAAATAATGCTTTTCTTCTTTGGTAGATGAAAAAATTGACAACAAAACATGCATTTTGCAAAAGATGTTTCAAGTCAGTAAGATAAAGTGGAAGCTACTGACAAAGTCTTCCAAGACAACTGCACCCATTGCCCAGTGCATATCAACACATACACATGTGTATACAGGTATACAGAAAGAACAGTAAGGCAAAAGAATCTCTGCAAGATCAACAGGTCCAGGGATGTCATTATGAACATTAATCACTTCCAAGTCAATCGTTAACTAAGGAGCTCAACAAAAAACTTATACTAGCATTTCACCCCAAGAGCAGACAAGAGACATGGAAATAAGACTACAGTTTTGGCAAAGCTGCTACAGGTTGATAAGCATGAGAGCCCATGAACCGGAATACAGCAGCCATCTGACAGAATATCAGCTTCCTCCTGAAGAAAGCTTGTGACAAATCCAGCCCGTAACAGAGCAAGCCTTACTCTCCACTGTTATTGCTATCTCACATGCAGACAGTGACCATCACAAACCTGCCAGGGTACCCAGTGTTCCATCGAGTGACAAATCACTTTAACAAATTTAAAATAGTTCCACAAAAGAGTGATGCTTCATTCTTGAATTTATAGGGCGAAAACCAGAAAATCTAAAATAGAAGATCAAAAATTTCATTATGGCTGTTAACCATTGTGCATGAGACAATCCTGGGAGACTGATGTCCCTACAAAAAACCTACTCTGTTTATGGCACAAGAGTCACCAAAACAGAGACAGAATTGAAGTGGCTCTCTAGGAACACCTGACTCAAGGGATATTCTGAGTGCAGGTGGCCCAACTGTACAGAAAGCTTATGTTCTTTCTCCAAGTGCAATATAAGGGACAAAAAAAAGGATCTCTGTTCAATACATACTTAACTAAGGCCAATTCCTCCCTCCCCAAGAAGGGAAGCTTATCTTAAAGGCTTAAAGTAAATATGGGTGATTTGCTTGCAAACAAATACACATGTATCTAAACCATTTCCTGACTTCTTTCCAGAACACACATTAAAAGAACCATAGACCAGAATTTTTGAGCCTGAGGTGAAACAGACACTGACTGCAAGATAATGCAACTTGTCCTGATTTTAGTTCCTAGAACTGATTGATTTTTCTGCCACCTACTGTCTTCATTAGAACTTTGGTCCTGAGAGCTGAACAACATTAAGTCTTCCATGTTCTGCTAAGAGGTCACTGACAGCTTCCCTTAAGCTTCTGCTTTCAAACCTCAAAGTTAATTAAACCTGATTGTAAAGAGTATATTGATTTAACTTTACAGCCAATCTTTAATTCTGCTGTCACTAAGCTTTCACCATCAGTAATGAAAATTCTGAAGGGGACAAAGGCATTGTAGGGCTGCGTGGTGAGAAACACAGATCACCAAGGGTTTCACGTAGTGAAAGGAGAGCCCTCTAAACGAACATACAGCATTAATGAAGTAAGGCCATTGCACACATGGACTGGCATCAGCTCTGCTAGCTGACACTAACACTGTCCCCTAGCTGCACTGCATTGTGCTACAGGTTACTGCCTCGCTTTTCCTGTCACCTCAGGTCTGCCAGCTATGCAAGCTGTGTATGGGTTTCCTAATCCTCTTTACTCAAAAGGATTCAAGTCAGCTATGCTATTTAAACCATTTGTAGCTCATTTGGCCTAAGACAAGTAACAGAGCAGTTGCACAAGAGAAAGGTAACCTGCCATCCCTTTGAAACAGAAGGAAGCACTAAGTTTTCCATAAAACATTCCATAATCTAAGAAAACATAGATAAGGATCTGCATTTGAAAATTATGAAGTTTGAATGTTAGAGAGAGCTGATTTTATTTTATTTATTATGTAAATACTGAATTGGGCTTCCTGTTTCAATGGGCTTCAATGGCCCCATTCCTATTGGGACAGTAAATAAGGCTGAGAATTGACTGTGTAAGAACTTTGATTTCCCATTTTTTGAAAAGAACAAACTGTTTTTCAATTTCTAGTTGTCTCATCCAAAAGAATGGCAAGAAAAGCTTGGGTGCTGATTGACTGCCAGCACATCTACCTAGAAAGGCCAGAAGCCCGCATCAGCCTTGCTCTAGTTTGAAACACTTAAGAACCCTAGGAATTTCAAACTCTATCTTTAAATCACTATTTTGCTCTTTTGCTTTTTGTTAAGCATGTTACAGAGCAAATAATTGAATGCACCTACTGAACTGACCCTGAATCCCTTGAACTATTTTGTTCTTTGTTTTTAATTCTATTTTATTAAAAATTAAACCTGAAATATTAATGTCCCTCCTAGGCACGTAAAATATTCTTTGTTATCCAAGAACAGAATGAGCTGTTTTCTACTCATCTGATTTGACGTTCTTGTCTTTGCAATATGCCAGTTCAGTAGTTCACATTTTCCACTGACTTTTCAATGCTTTCTGAAGCCCAAATGACATTACCCTTTAAGTGCATGGGGCTGTTGTCATCAAGAAAGAGGTAGCACAGAAAAGTCACTGTATACAAAGCTAAGATACAATTAAGCAACTAAAAAGAAAAAGAAAAAAAGAATCATGATCAACCATTTCTGCTCCCATTCACCCCTTCTGTACAGAGCCCTGTTAGAGATATATCGGCTCTGACATTCCTCACAATACAAATGAGGATAGCAGGCAAGTTCAGGTCAGAAAGAGTTCAGTTCGGCTCTATTCTGTGGGTTAGGTTTTTGTTGGGTTTTTTTCCAGATATAGGAGTCCCATGTATGACAAAACTTCAAAGATACCTTACCACCTCTTCTAGATGTTTTGCTTTAAGTAATAGCCCTTGAAACACCTTTTTAGGCATTATATAGGGCCTGTCACAAAGACTTCTGAGATATTTCAGTTTCATATTTTAAAGAGACATATTTCATTTTTCCCTGCGTTTTGAGTTCTAGTCCATGACAGATGAGTTATCACTGCTATTTTTCATTATCTGTGATTAGCACCTATCTATCTGCAATACCAGCTTGATTTCCAGGAGTATCTTCAACCCAGCTACATGTCCTGTAGCTACACCAGAATAGACTTTTTGGATTATTTTCTTGTTAGCAACCTCAGTCTCCATAAGATTAAAATTAGAATTGACCAAATGAGGGCCTTAGTCTAGCAAAAACGGCTTATGAGCTAAGTATTTTGTAAAATTTAGACTGTATTTTTAGGCAAGAAATTAAACTTTCTGTCAAGAAAACTAAGCTAGCCCTCCCAAAATTTTGTTTCAGAAAATTTTTCTTTACAAAGCAGGGAAGAGACTATTTACTGCTTTGTTCTACATAACATTTTGCTACAATTTCAGCAAAAATAGTCCTTTTATGTATATTGAATAGCTAACTTTTGCACATGTATTTAATAAGACCAGAATATGTTACACAGAATAAGTACAGATGATAGAGAAAGTTAAATGACTTTGACTGGATCCGGAGTTCCTTTAACTCATACTACATTCCCATTTCTGGGCCAAAAATGAAATGACAACCTACAAGGATGTTTATTAGACTGCACATACAAAAAACTGTTCTATACAGATTTTGATCCTGTACACACAAAATCGGTAGAAATTTATTACTATTAACTTCACTGATTTTTCCTCTACTTGTATTGGGTTTGAAAGAACTCTCTAGCCACAATTTGGGTTTGCATAATCCTTATTTAAATCTCTACTTCCCATATTTCCATTTTGAGTCAAAATGATAAATAAGAGTTACACAGAGACTCTCAGACATTCCCAGGGATTTTCTTCCTTTATTTCTGGAGGATGTTATTAAACAGTTTTTGTATGCAAGCAGAATAAGTAGTTATTACCTAGCTAGAACAAATGCATCAGGAGGGTATCAAAGTATTTGGAATAGAAATTACCACCCAGTATTTCTTAATTTCCAAGGCTTCATTTCCAACATAGCAATAAAGAAAAAACGATGTGAACTAAACACTAAAAATTACAAAAATATCCCTTAGAATTATTCAAGAGATTTCAAAGATCTTCTGCAGTTTTAATATAATCCATATTCAATAATGATTATATGCTTGAGAAAATCTGGCATTTCAACAGTTCTTTAGCCAGTTGGTTTCCTCCCAAACTCCTGCTGCTATCTGATGTTACAAAAGGTCAAACTTAAAAAATTCCTTCAAATTTATTTAAATAATAGAAGTCAGTAAATTGCCCACAAACCACAGCATAATTGCTGTGACTACAACAGTTTAATCCAACTCAAGAGGAAAAAAAACTTTGGTTAGCTGTCTGGTATCAAACTCATTCAGACAATTTCAGCTCTAACCTAATTCACAAAACATTAATCTGTCTGGTTCCTGATCTAAAAGCTACCACTCTCAAAAACTTGCATCTGATCTTATTTGAATGTTTTCAAGCTGTATAAAAACCTGTCAAACACCTTCCAGCAGGAAAAAGTATGTGAAAGCACACTATTTCAATTCTTGTACAAGCTTCCAGAAAAGCCCTTTCCATGATTTATAAATATTAAACATTAAATGCCATCCCAAATGTAAGGTAGTTAAGAAATATCCAAGAAAGCAAAGTAACTCCTGAAGCTAAAGTTCCTCCAGTGTTTTTTCTATATATAATTATCATTAATATAGTTCGTACATATTCATAAAACATACAAAATACAACAGAATAGTCTGATGTCAAGCAATGCAATGTGCCAATTTATAGAAAGTTTCTTTACCAGAAGACTTCCACAAAACATGAACTTTGTAAAAACACTCTCAGCCACTGTTCCAGCTTTCTCCAAATCTCAGAGAACACTTCATTCCAATCCTGTCCCTATTATGATTCAAGTATGCAGAGTTACAGATTCCTCCCTATTTCTTGTTTATGTACTTTGTGTGCCCAACCAGTGGCAACTAATGCAGGTTTAGCCCAAGAGAAAATTCTTATATTAGACCTGGCTATAATAAACTATAAACTCAAAGCCACTGACTACAGTTAGCATAACCCCTAGAGAGGGGACTTTCATTATTTCCTAAAATTTCCACAGCAGCAATACTGTCATAAAGTATCAACCCAGAAATGTACGCAGATTCAACTGTGTGAACATACCCACATCTGTCTAGTGAAAGGCATTCAGAAGATACGCAGAAAATTCTCAAGCTTGGTCATTCACCAAATAGCCAATCTCCTTTGAAATGTTCACAAAGACAAAACGTAGGGCAGAGGAATTACAGGGGAACATCTTGCACGAATATCCATCAGAATTCGACATGAAATTTTGAACTGGCAAGTCTCTGCAAACACGAAAGTTTTTTTGCTCGAAGACTGAAGGAAGCTCCTGAGGGGCTAATTTCCATTCTACCAATAGCATATGTTAAACTCCTACAGAATAATTTAGGACCTCAAAGTTGTACAATCACACACCTTGGTAAAAGTGCAGTTACAAGCTTAGATGACCATGTTGCCTTCATTTTTTTTGTGTCACATATTAGTTTAAAGTCATAGGAAAAGGCAAATATCTAATATATTACTGAAAACAGTGTAATCACGACCTTCTGCAGACCACCACAGAAGGTAAGGTGCACTGAAGACTGCCCCGATATCACTCCATGCAAGCCAAAACACGAGGAGACACAAATAGGAAATGTGTGTTAAAAGCACAATCCTGATCTGAATTTAAATACTAATGTATACACATTTAGACTTCCTCTGCAGTCAGTAGAAAAAGGCATCACCAGACAGCATTAAAGATTCAGATCCTGAATAGGCTGAATTGCTTTCTGGAATCTTTGTCTTTGCTCTTCATCAACTAGATCCTTGAACTATGAGTCTCAGTTATGGTATGACAGGTTCACATTTTATATGGAATAGCAACCTAATTGACCCACCAAATTTTACTTTCCCCAACATCAACTCGCTTGAAAAAGCTGGATGTGTAGACAAGCGCTGTTTGCAGACATATCTTTTGATATGGACAGTCTGAGAACACAAGTACTCCTGAGTAATACAGATAAATAAGTATACATTTGAATTAACCATTTCAAAGAATGAAAAAAAAATGTTGAAAAACATAATAAGAAAGAACTTTGAACAATAAATGCATTCAAGGATTTTATCTGTTTAACAGAAGTTTCAAACCAGGAATAAAAGGAAGGGTAGAGGGGTTGTTTTGTGAGCCGCTAACAGCTTGACAGCTGTATTTTGCAGCCTAATATATGAAGCAGATGAGCAGAGCTTCCAACAGTTCATGATGATTATGCTTTTATATTAACTATGAAGAACTTTAGACTCTGTTCTGTTTAGATCAGTTGTTTTGTTTAAATCTTATGAATTATAAAATGTATATTTTACACAAATACATGAAAAAGGCGTCAATTCAACACAGCAAATTAATTTCTGAACATTTATTCTGAAACCATAGTTATTCCTATAATTTCACACTAACTGTGGCTATATTTTGCATTCTATACTATTTTAAAATAGCAAACAAACTTGTACTGTTAACTTGCCAGTTGAGGTAGTAGAACATCATCTGTAGTTTATTCCATGTTTTTGTCAACTACAGGCCTTGGTAGATGAATATGTGAAAATGTTTTCCAAATATTTTTAAGGAATCATGCACCCTGTCTTACTTTTTCTGAAAGAGGTATGACACTGCCCCTTTCTCTGAGAAAACAAATGGACTCCTCTCGTGATCTCACTCGAGCCAAGGAAAAAGCACATACAAACTCCCAGAAAAATGTCTCCAGGATTACACAAGCATCAGGTTACTGACATATAATTGTGCTAACAAACAGATGAAAGTTTTTCACTAGTTGCTGCTGGAATTATTTTTAAGATTTTTTTTTAAAAAAACATCTGGAACAGCATTATTAGAATTCTAAAAGGAAGCTTTCCTTTCCCCACCTTAGTAATACTAGTCTGCATTCTCTAGGAAAAAAGCCTCAGCCATTTATAAACAAGGTTTACTATGGGCTATGCAATATAATCCCTATAAACAGCACTTTTCTTGGCAAATATCTATCAAAATTCATTACCAAAACATTATTAATTGTTCCCAAGTCACCAGATTAAAATGTTTAAAGGGTTTAGAAACACAGAAAGAAACTGTGCTCCTGCTATACATGGGCAAAGAATTTCAAGCCTCTGACCTGGCAAGCAAATCTTGAAGCACAAGGAAAACTATAACCTGTAAAACAAAATGACCACTCCCTTCTGAATAAATAAAACTTGTGTGCAGACCTGAAGACAACCGAACTACCAAGGCCTGTTTTGAGCTGCAGAATGGTTTTACTGCCCCAAAAAGGAGCACTGGCCGTAATTCTATCTTCAAAATCAGTCTCCATCACAACTGTTGTGCGGTATAACGGACATGGCTAGACGAGAAGAAAAAGCAGTAACTTCAGGACTGCTATTAGAACCAGTCTCACAACGCATATATATTGCTTTACATTGGTGTGCAAGATTCACAAACATTGTGAGTTCTGTCTCCTAAACACAGCACCACAGATGCCTAAGAAACATATCCATGTGGCAAAAATAACACAATACGCAATTTTACTTCAACTCATACGTCCTTTTCCCCATGTCTTGCCAACTATAAGTGAGCCAGGTCACGTGACATTTCCTATGCAGCAAAATTTTTTAAAAGTTGCAGTTCCACCACAGAGTAGGGTTCCCAAATGAAAAATCATTGCTGAAGAAGTTGGTATTTATCCTAGGGGTAAGCTGATACGCACATGCTTTTCGTGCATAACATGACAATAAACAAAGCTCGCTCTATATATTTTCTGGCTCACAGACAAATACCATGCAATTAAATGTCAAATTAACTTGCGTAGCAACTGCTAATAGTTTTCACATATTTGGAAAACAGAGCAATTGTTGTCTGTTACAAATTATTTAAGGCTGACTCATTTTCAGGGTTTCTTAGCACCATAGGGCTCCACAGCTTTTTTGTGACACTGCCTGGCTTTCATAAAAATAACACCAAAGAAATTTTAGGAGTAATGATAATAAACAAGCCTGACATGACCTACTGGGGCTTTTTATTACAAAAACTATTTAGACAACAGTATCTAGAGGCAGAAGAGAGCTCTTTAGTAAAAACAATAAGTACTTTTAGCCTCAGGAAGCACTTCTTCCTAGCATATCCCACCCATACCAAAATTTGGTGTTAGATAAGACTCTGAAGTACCTAACAGTAAAAAGATTTTTTTTTTTTAAATGTGGAATAAGTATTATGCAATTTTAAATGCACATCACCAAGGTCCATAATGTTACCTGAAGGTACGTTCAGGCTCATGGCATAGGTTTAGGTAACCCTGCCATGCCTTATTCTTCCCCTATAAAGTGAATGCTGTGGTATTTAATTCCCTCACAGAAATAAGCTTATTCATAGCAGTTCTATGAACTCTCCAAAGGAAAGATAGTGAATTTAATACAATTTCTCAGCTTTTCTAGTTAATACACTATACACAGCTGCTATTCTTGATTCATTTCAGTTGCAGCGTTCTACTTGGGTAATACTGCTTTTCTGTCCCATAGAACCAAAGCTGATAAACATTAATATCTTCCATACATTTGCAAATATCTTAACTTACAATAAGTTTGTTAAGCTAATTTTTAACCCAGTGCAAGCCTACTCAACTTATGGAGCCTACTTCTACCCTCAGCTCAACCATGGAAAATAGCAGCTAGCTCCAGAATTACACAAGTAAAACCACAAGCAGTTTTAGGCCTAATGAACTTATACAAAGATTAGAATCACTCAGAAGCAATGGAATATATTAAAAAGTAAGTTTAACATAACTATAATTGAATAAAATGGAGATATATAGATAGATACGAAATATGCATTTTGTACTCCGGGAAAAACCTAAAAGTAATTCAGTTTTATACCATGTATTTTCACACGGAACAAGCTTACAACTGTACACACTTGAACAGCAACGAGAAATAACAATGCAAAATGTGACAAATAACAAGCACTTTTAGATCAGCGGGGCTGATCTTTACAAATTCCATCTGTGATTGGTTCAGCTTGAGAATTGCTCCTCAAATTCCAAAGATTGAAAAGGAACAGAATGTACACAGCTTTAAATCTCTGAACTTATAGGTGTTCAGTAAAGGATCAGCGTCTATCACCCCATCCAAATCTAACATTCCTACAGCACATCATAGTTTACTCTTCTGTGCACGTCTCAATCACTTAGTATTTTCCCTTGGTGGGCCTGAAACAGGGTAGAGTTTGATTTATTTAAAAGATAGAACTATAAATCTTTATGTTTGCAGTGATTCAGACATATCCCTTAAGTTATAAATGAGGTACAGAATGTGTGTGTGTACAAATAAATCATTCTTTTATTGAAAGTTGCCATAGAGACACACTACTTACTATTGACCAGAATGGCAGCTCCTGTTGAAGTAAACAGGGCTGAGAAGACAGAAAGATAATAGACCATGAGATTTAAAAATGAAGTCTCATTAATCTACCTCTTTAATAAAACTCGTTAGTTACATGGAAATTAATTTGGTGCTGAATATTCCTGTGGGCTATTGTAACCCACTGACTTCAATGGAGTTACCTCAGGGATAAATTTGCCTCTCAGTCATACTGAGGCTCTCAATTCCTGATAAAGCTTATCTGCCAGTGGGGAGCTTAACAGGAAGACGGGGTCAATAACAAGCCATCTCCTAATTTAAACTGTAGTAACAATTCTCCTGGCCTAAGTGAGAGGCCTCAGAATATGTCTCCACAAGCTTCATTGTCAGAGCTGCTGAAAAAAAAAAATATGATTGTCAGAACTCAAATGACTTCTATACTAAACTGATTTTAAATGCCCCTTGCAATTCAGCAGATGATTTTATATATATATATATACACACACACATACATACACACACACAGAGAGACAGAGTCTGTTACAAGTTTTAACTCGTAACTTCCAATTCTTCACTACACCTCCTCTTTGCCAGCTCTGCTGATCACCTACATATCGGTTTACACATAAGATTATTCTCCTATCTTATCAGTGCCTTTCTCTTGGCGGATTATTCAGAAACCTTTCTCTGCCCAGCATTTCTGACATCCTTATTAGGCTGTCATGGCATCTTGAGGAAAATAAGACTTGACCAAGATCATTCTATTCAAAGGGAAACCCGACCCCTCTAATAATGCAAGTGAGAGGCAAAAGTCAAGAGCACCAGGAAGCCATTTTACCATCACCTCAAAAGTTTAATTTGGTTTGATTCAGACCAGCTAAGGTCCTCTTATTTAAATAAGGCATGCATTGACATCCAAGCCAAGAGCTCAGTCAAGTAGGAAAGCTTCCAGTTCACTCTATTTAACAACTATTAGAGCAAGAGGTACATTTCAGTCAATGCAGAAATAGTAGAGATTCCTGCAGGACTCCAGATAAAATGATTACGGAAAGAACACGTGACTTCAAAACAAAGTTGTATTTACTACTAGGCAGGTCACAACTTTCCTGCCTGTTCACTCAACTAATAAGATCCTCTTACTTCATGATGGTAGGACACTGGTCTTTCATACAGGTGAGACACAATAGATGAAATGGGAGAGTGGGAACTAAACTAACAGCTATGATCCACCTTATCTCACTTTTTTTTTCTTCCCGTGTTAGAAAGACCCACAACAGCTGAGTTGGGAAAGCAAGGGAGAATCAAAGGCTGGATTGCTAAGTCATTGTCTGCTCCCTTTTCTTTTCTATACATCTATTCACTACCAGGGCAAATAGTGTTAAGACAGACAACTATCAGCATACTTTGCAGAAGATATCTGTGACAGGACACCAGCAAGCAAGGAAAGCTTTTCAGATTTCAGAGACATTGCTGCAGGAATTTCCCCTCCCCCCCAACATTTCGAAGTATTCACAACTAAATATGTATTTTATATATCAGACAATTTCTCATACGTTGTTGCTATCAGGAAAAGCAGCCACTGCACCAGTCACACAAATACATGATTTAGTTCTGAAAAGAACTTTTAGCACTATATCCATAAAGACAGACAAAATCTAATCAAGTGATGTCATAAGATTTGCAAAGACATGACATTTAAAAATGGACAACAATCCATATCCTTCAAATCTTTTGTAATATTTTTTGGATAAAGAAAGCCTTATTTGTTCTTACATCCTGATTTTAATATAGAAATAAGCACTTTTGCACCAAAGGAATATGATGGCTATAAAAATGCACATAAAACTAAGCAAAAACCTTGCTACTTCAGGCTGATTTTGTTCAAACTGAAGTCAAAAGAATGAATAATGCAGAAGGATATGGGTTTAAACAAGACAGAAGTGTGCTCTGAAATGGGAACTATTTTTCAACATTCAGTCCCCTCATATTGAAACTTTCCTCAGTTTTATAAATCTTTATAAGCAGAACCTGCTGTATACTATATAGCAACTAGAGCTGTAACTGGCAGTTTCACCTTCTGAAAAAAAAAGTAATTTATACTCTCACCTGTTAAAACGCGGACTGTAAATAATTCTGCTGGGGAAAGCCATTCAAGGACAGCTTAAAACAAAGTAAGATTTGTGACTAGTTCTCCACCCTTTCCTTCCCACTCATTCTCTAAAACAAAGGGAGGCTATGGATTTGTATTGAAGATCAATAGACAAGGCTCCCAGAAAATATACCCTTAATTTTCAGAGTCCTTATTCTTAAAGGAGACACTTAAGCATCTCTAAAAACACCTCCTCAAAAAGAAACAGAAGGAAGTAGAGAAAACTATTGATGGTGTGTCACCTGCAGAAGGATTTCATTAGTATACCAAGAGGGCCTTCCAAAGAAAAAGCTGCTTCTTTCTTGCCTTCTAGCCAAAGGTGAACATCCAAAACTCCAGAGCTTTGGCCCTGGAGGGTTTGGTCTGGATCAGACTTTCTGAAAATATGAATAAGAAGAATCCCTTTCAACTGCTGTGTTCACTTCCTTCTGGCTGGAGGAATAGGCTGACGCTCCCTTTTCCCTGTCACTAGTAGGCCATGTAGGTGTTAATGTCATCAGGAACTTTGCTTCAAGTTTTTTTGCTCTCCTTCTAGATTTTATAACCAAAGACAAAAAAGTAAACTTGCCTGTGTGTTCCACTGTAGCAGTAATAATAATCTTCCAACATTAACTCCTTACTGAAAACTGTATCACATCTAAGAGATTACCATAAAAGGACATCTTTTTAGCCCCTATGCATTTCTGAGAAGTCATTGCACTATTTGCAGGATCCTGCAGGAAGATAATAGCTCATTAAAAATAAGAAAGCTGGAGAACAACCTTATCTACCAATTCCAAAAGTCATCATGGGGCATATGAGGTCAGCTTATACCCTTATGTCATGTGTCTCACAGCATTAATCTTTCCATGACACAAAGAAACTAAAGCTGCTGGGAAAACCTGCAGGCACCACAGCGTCTCCAGAAGCATTTTAAGGCCACTGACACAGCACAATTAATCAGTGTGTGCAAAACTGTGCTCCGTAGAATTTATTCATCTCCATCTATATCTGTTCCCCGTATAACCATAGAGCACTCACATCTATAGTGCAGCACAGCTGCGTTGGCTTCCAAACAATTTGGAAAGGTGAGGGATAATAGTATCAAGAGAGAAACAGCATAAAGCAGAGATTCAGTTACAGCTTTTTCTTTGAGAAATGGGCCTGACTGACCTTCTTCCCATGACATTCTACACGCAGAGACTGCCCTTCGCTCACATATGAGTGTCTCCGTCAGCATCTCTTCTCCCTGCGGTCTGTGCAGAGGGCATGCTACAAGGTTGTTTTTTTTCCTTTAAGAAAGAGACAGACTAATTGGGTTTGCCAGAAAGATACATAAAGTTACACAGCTTTCACTTCAGGGATCCAACGGCCAGTTATGTACAATTTCAGAGAGAACTAGAACTATGACATGGCACCAGACTGTTGGTATCTCTACAGATTTTTAAGATTATTTAAGAGGCAGACGCCATAGTGCTTATTGTTGTATGGAAGGGGAGGGAACATACAAACCCAGCTCCCCCTCTCTTCCAAAGGAATTAAAGGACGGATGTAAAGGTTTGCTTCTGATCCCTTCCACTGATTCCACTCAGAGGGAGGTGGCTCATCGTCAGTGTGTATTTTACCCTGGCACATCCACATGGCCAAAGCAGTCTCATCTGCCATTCTCATCTATCACTCACATAGATCCTCCCAACAGTCTCTTCTGATGAAGCCAGGACGCTGTTGTCTCACTTCAGTTCTCATCTCACTTTCCTCAGCCCATTCAAGATTTGTGCATGAGTATCAACTATTTGCCTACTGCTATACTCATTTTGTTTTCCCATTCAGATCTCTCCACTACATTTTTCTTCCTGTCTGCCATATTCTACATCACACAGACCCTTCTGTTTTGCCAATTACTTTAGCACACTTGAATATTCCAGGACTTTGTGTCATAGCTTCCATAGACTCATCTTCCCTGCATCCCCTCTGTCCCTAGACAACGATTCTGGCAAGAGAGTACTTTCCCAATGAGACCGTTTATCAGGACTTACAGGACATACCTAGTTTTGATCCCAGTTACGTCAATGGCAAGCTTCATGTCATTGAATGCAGATTTTGGTCACCAAAGGAAGACATTTCATGCTGAACTTTATATAGCAGGGAGTCTCAAATCTTTTTATATAGTTAGGACTGGGAACCAGCTACATGCCCAATAGTAATAGCACAGCTTCCTGTCCCAACAACAGCAAAGAAACTATGCCAAGCCAAAGGATTTTAAACTCTTATCTTGTAACTTAGCAGACAAAACCAAGAAGTTATCAAAACATGGCTATCAATCTATGGATCAAAGTTTGGTAAACACTGCTTTTAAAATATCATCACAGCTGAGTCAGAGATAACAGCCTTTCATGTCACACCTCTTAATCCATAAAAGATTATTTGAAGCACTATGTCCATAAATGCGCACATATACCTTATTAATGCCAACTGAAATTATACTTGGGTGTGGAATACAAATATCTGAATATTTCATCTTGAACCAAAATTACAAATCATGTATTTAATAAACTCATTAAAAAAATCTTAATGCACTTACTTTAGCAGAACAGGAAAGATGGAAATAAAATACCAAACTGGGTTTTGGTAAAGTGTCTCATTGCAGATAACAGCTCTCTATGTCAGGATAGAATCATAGAATCATAAAGGTTG
>NW_009198619.1:0-222 GCF_000690835.1 Fulmarus glacialis | reverse complement strand
TACAGACCAGTACAAAGCAGTATAAACCAGTACGGACCAGTAGAGACCGTACAAAGCAGTACGGACCAGTACAGACCAGTACAAAGCAGTACGGACCAGTATAGCCCAGTACGGACCAGTACGGACCAGTCCGCCCGCTGTCCCCCGTCCCCCTCCCCCGCCCCTCGGGGCACTCCAAGGGAGGGGGCGTGGCCAGGGGGCGGGGAGGCGTGGCCAGGGGCG
>NW_009198618.1:645-924 GCF_000690835.1 Fulmarus glacialis | reverse complement strand
CCACCCATTGCCGCTGCACGGCTACCCCCGCCCCCTGTGATGCCCCCTCCCAGAGGTGCCCCGTTGGTGCCCCACACAGTGTTTCCCTAATGAGCTTGTTTGCTTAATGAGCTGGAGCTGACATCTAGCGGGGCCCAGCAGCCCTGCAAGGGCCCGCTCAGCACCCTTGCACAGAGGAGGGAGTGATGCCCCCCATATCCCCCCAAGCCAGGGTTTGGGGGGCACCGCGCCGAGGTGGCCCCCCCAACCCTGGCCTGGGGGGGTATGGGGGGGAGCAAC
>NW_009198618.1:0-258 GCF_000690835.1 Fulmarus glacialis | reverse complement strand
ATGCCGCGGGGGCAGTTGGTGTATGGGCATTGGGGGGGCATGTTCATTCCCACGTGTCCAGGGCAGCCAGAGAGGGACGGACCCGGTCACTGCCCTCTCCGTCCTCATCCCAGCGCCGCGTCCGGCGCCCCCCTCAGGCACCCGGGGGTCCTCAGCATCCTCCTGGCACTGCCAGCCCTGCAGTCGGAGGGTGGCTAAAGCCCACGCCCAGAGCCCCATCGTGGGGGTGCAGTATGGCTGCGGGGTGCAGAGATGTCC
>NW_009198617.1:23870-51255 GCF_000690835.1 Fulmarus glacialis | reverse complement strand
ATATTAATACACTAAATATATAATTATTTATCTTTATCCTGGTGCAACAGAGGGACAAACCCACAGCACCGAGATGTCAGATTCTTCTCCAGAAGCAAAGCAATGAGGCAGCAGCACTGTGGGGCTTAGAAAACAGGCTCCCAGGGTTTCATGTTCAATCCACCAGACCACGGGGCTTCTGCACGCTCTGCTGCCGCTGGCAAAGTACAAGGGAATGGGAATTACTCTCCCAATGACTCTGGGTTGTTGCAGCCTGGCTCCCTTGGTGGAGGAGCTGCAGAGTCATTTAGGTAAAGGACTCATCAATGATTTAAGGTTTCTTCCACAGGAGAAAAAGAAAAAGCTGCCGATAAGCAGCAGCTTCTCCCTGTAGTGATGCAAGTGGCAGAGCCAGCGCTCAGATCACTTTGCAGCCAGCAGGCTGGTGCCAGGGAGTACCGATCAATACAGAGGCACTCAGAGGCATGGCCACAAGCCCCTTTGAAGGCAAAAAGTCCTCTCCTCACCCTTTATTGCCCTTCTACCCTCCCAAGGAGCACAGAAGTGACTGTAGGAAGGAGCCCAGGAGCTGATGTATCAGAAAAACATGGCTGTGGATGCCCTGCTCCAGCTGTACCGAGCACAGCCCTGCTGTCGCACTTGGCCATCCCAGGGATATGCTAGTGTTTTTTAAACCTAGGATCTCTGTTTTACCCAGAAATTGAGCTCAAGCCAAAAGGAAGGCTTCTTGGACCTGGTGACTCTGGCAGCATCATTGTCATGGCCCCACAATCGCTCACCTCCCTGGCTCCCATGGTACAGATCCAACCTGCTCTTCGCTTGCTGCAGGAGCAGGATTTGCAGTGGAGAACTTGGCCATGTGTCGCTCCATCATCTTTGGGCTTTGGGGAAGGGATGCACTGCTGAGGCGTGGAGAAAGGAGCCCTGTGCCTGCTGCAGCACGGTGGGTGGGCTTGAGAAGGACTCCTCTTCCTGAGAGCCCAGGTCTTCTGAAAAATGCCACGTGTGCTGTGCTGGATGAAACCTCTGCTGTGGGGGTACTTCTGTGTTGGCGCCTTGGGAAGCTGCTGGGGAGCACCCAGGGTGAAGTGAACACACACTTATCCAAGTCGCAACCCCACACAAAACATTCCTCTCCGCTTGTATTTTCCTTGGAACCAAAAACAATGTGGAAAAGGAAACAAAGCAAGATAAAAACCGCCAACAACTCAACCTACTTGCAGCAACAAGGCCAGGCTGACATGGGGCAGAAGGTCCCAGCAGAGATCCTCAGTGTCACAGAGGGTACATTTTAAAAGAAGGTGAAGTTGCATGTGGGGAGTGGGAGAATGGGGAATACTCTCCTGGGAGGACTGGTTCAGACAGGCTCTTCCATTTCTGGCATGGGGACTTACTCCACCTTATTACCCAGTCTCCTCACTCCTCACACTCACTGAATATGCACATTTTTGTGTAATAGATGCACCTTTCATACCCTCAAATCTAGTGGAGGAACCTTAACACATATAATGTGGCATCCTGACCACAGCCAACTTTCAGACTCCTTTGAGTTCCCAGCCCCAACCTGTGCCCTAATGCAGAGCTTTACGAGCGAGGAAAGCATCGCCGCCGACAGGAACAGGACAAAACTCTTTCCTGCACCACGACAGCCAAATTGTTAAGCTGAAGAAAATGCAACACAAATGTTTCTTAATGCTAAAAAAATGATTGCAGAGCCCAAGCAGGCAGATGTAGGGCTCCCTACAAAGCCAACCAAAACTTCTGTTTGGTTCTGGGAGCCTTCTGAGGTTCAGCAATCTTAAATAAACAGCGCAGCCATTGAAAACCTATCACCGGCTCCCCTGGCAGCCTGCCTGCAGAAAGCAGAAGCTTGTAAAGAAGGTATTGAGCTCCAGCTGGCAGACACAAACCAAACTCAAGCACGTTTGCGGGGAAAGTTGAGGGCAACACGGCTGGCTTCTACGGTCGGGAAAGAGAGCAGCTTTCCCTTGCTTTTGGATACACCAGCAGTGAAATCTGGGGTCTTCAACCTGCAGCCTGAAGATGAATGGGGTCCTCCTGCCCCCAGAGACCCGGGACCAAAGCGAAGGCAGGATGCCCATGGGGAGGGATATTTATTTGTGTTCCCTCAGGAGTATCGCAGTAGCAAAAATGATGACCTGGTAATTTAAATTAGGACATACAAGGATTTTTCTTAGAAGAAATGGGATGCTGTTTTTAGAGCATGTAGGACAGCCACTGTAAACAGCAAAATTTCTCCACAACCATAAAACCTCACAAAACCCCCAAAACCACAGGCAGGAAATTAAAGAGAATTCAGAGGAAAAACACCACCAAACGATTACATCTCTGTAGGGATTATACTGGGAAAAGCTAAAAAAGAACAAAGACCTTGATCTTTCAAATACTCAGCCCGTGCTCAGCTTTGCCGACAGGAGTTGCGAAGGCAGCACTTCAGACCCCAGCGTTTCAGCGGCTGCCGGGCAAGACAGGGCACCAGGGACTGTGACCGACGACAGGAGGGGAGACAAGAGGACCCACGAGATCCCCTTTATTTCTGGCTTACTCTTTATTAATTCCAAAACTGGAATCGAGTCCAAACTAGCCGTTGCCGCAGGATTATTACACTTGCCTGCATTTTTTTTTTCTTAACTTTTTTTTCTTTTTCTGTAATGCAGCTCTGTAGTACGGTTTTTATTTTAGCTAATGAATCCCTGCCCACACATGCGAGAGACTCCAAAACACCCACAGACCAGAGGCAGGGGAAGGAAATGCCGGAATTGTTTGCTGAAATCTGGCAGAAGCTATTTTTTGCAAGGGGCCAGAGGAACACAGTGTTCTCCAGAGATCCTGAGAAGGGTGAGGTCAGAGACTGGCTTCTGCCACAAGGCCTCAGCGTTGGGAGGGTTTTTTGTCTTTTGCAATTACATAATGTCTTTTCCATGCCTTAAGTTGGTTGCTTCCAGATTGCTGGAGAGCGCTCTGAAATGACACACTCTACGGCTTTAAAAACAAAAAAAAACAACACAAAAAAAAACCCCCTAACACACACAACACACTTCTGCTCATATAAAACTGCAAAACCTCGTTTCCTGCCACAGTCCCATATTGTAACAGATGGAGGAAAGGGGGGAGCGAAGGGCTTTTTTTTTTTTCCTCTTTCATTTTTCCATATTATCCATGTGTTGGCAACGCACTGCTGTCACAGAGTGGTGGAAAGTTCATTTACGGGAAACCTTCCGAAACTGGAGCAGCTCATAAAACTTTTAATGCAGACCTGGTTAAAAAATAATGACATGAGACCTGAACATTTTTCGGTTCAGTTGGGGAATGCATTTTCAGTCTATTTCTAAACTGAGCAAATGATGATATTAAGGGCTACTTTAATCATTAAAAGAAAGAAAGAAAGAAAAACCCTCCTAGAAGGGCAAAGCAGAGATGTAGCGAAAGTTCAAGAAGTGAGTGAAGCTCCCTGGGTCTCGTGATCCAGGTCAGGCGATGAGAGGGAGCTTACATTATGTTGCCTAAACCCTTTACCCGCCTTTACCTATGGATGAACTTCTTAGCAAGGCCTTTAGCTAACACCAACCAAAAGTAAAGCAGCTATGAGGCAGCCTGGAAGCTTTCAGGAATGAAAAATGGCACTTTCTAATTTTTGAATACAGGCAGAAGATGAAGATGGTTTGGATGATGGGGCAGAACCACAGGCACCCAAGGCCTGATGAGCCCTGCATCAAAATGCAAGCTATGCCTCCAGTCGGCCACAGCCTGGGGAAAACCACTCACATCCGGATCCACAAAATGACTTCGGCACCAGACCACTACCCACTTTGAAGGCTTCAAGCAACTTTTTCAGCTCGCAGAAAAATGACTGTGTTCCCTAAAATAAAATGGAGGTATTACGTCCCCATCCCATCAGAGAGGTGTGAGCACCTGTGGACCTGAAGGGTCTAACTCGCATCTTCTCTCTACGTCTTGCTCTCCAGGATCTAGCCTCAGCATGGGTGAGCACAAGGAAACATTTGCCCAAGACTCTCTTCTCTCTAAACACCCTCCACCCCTGATCCTCCAGGGCTTCCCTTCTCCCATCGCCTTCCCATCCTTCCCCTGCTTTTTGTACATATACCTGGGAGCACAGGGTATGGGATCAGTAAATGGGATTAGCAATGAGAGTATATTTGCCTAGTCTGAATATCTGGATGGATGGAGCAATTTGGAGACTCTTGGACAGAGCCTCAGGAGGTCCTGTAACAGTCACAGTGAGTTGCACCCCTGGGTTAAATGGTTCAGCTGCTCTAAATCCACGTCCGTGGATGGGTGAACTTCCCAGCTCAACCCCCGGGATAAGGAGCAAAGTCAAACAATGCACTGGAAGGGGCAGAGCAAGAAGAATAGGAAACAAGAGAAAGCTGGTCACAAACAGCCCATTCTGTCCTCCAACGATGGAGCAAAGGCATTTTCTACATAACTAGGAGTGTATGAACAGGAAATCTGTGTACTAATGTATTCCCACAGCCATGGACACGAGGGGTCTGTGTGCCTCTGGAGTGCCTACAATGAATCATTCATTGTCCTTCCTCAGGCTTTCCAGTAGGAAGAAGCTACACATTTGACCTTATAAAAAGCAATAATTTTGCCTGGTAAGATGTGGCCAGCAGCGACCCAAGCCTTTACTGGCAGCCTACAACACACCGGAGAAGATACGTGTTGCTGCTATGCCGCCGAGTGCTGCATTAGCGTTTCCATATGAAACTACTATTTTCAAGGCTGCTACAAATGAGCCAAGAAAGAAAAAAAACCTAAAGGAATCTGGCCCCAAAATACTTTTCCTTTAAAAATATATAAGCTATGCTGCAGGTTTTCAGCTCCAATAGAAAAATTTAGAACTGAACATTTTTGTTTTACATCATCTTTGTTCCACATGAAGAGGACTCCTGTCCTCCTTGTGATCTTTAAGGTAAGCTTGCTCGCCTGCTTTCTCAAAAAAAGGAATCAAACAGTTAATTTTTGTAAGAAAATTGGTAACATGATCGATCCAAGGCTTATGGAGGTCAGTAGGGCTAAATGGGGAAGAGAGGATGGAGGTGCCTGTCAGTACATCTAGTAACTTGTCTCTTCTAAAATACTTGCTCCATCAGCGGCTGCTGTGATATCTATGAGTTCTTTTCAGTAACAAAAGCAATAATTAGGAATTTTAGAAGGAATCAGTCATCCCAGGTAAGTTGATTTTCAGTGTCTGCCAGGGAAAAGAGTTAGAAAGATGGGTCGGTGGTTGAGACTACCCATCTACGACATCTCTGCTCCTTCCCAGATTTCTTGTGCAACCCTGAGGTCACTTGGAGGATGTTTTGGGGAAGTTAGTACAGAACCTGAAAACCCAGCGAAGTCCCAAATACATCGCTGGAATGCCTGGATGCTGCCAGAAATTGGATGCATGTGCTGTGACTGGCCTCATATTCCTACTGGTAAACTGGGGAAAGGAAAGCTGCCCATCCAACAGATGTGTCAGGAGCAGAGAGACATCACTTGGGAATCCTACACTGATAGAGGCGATGCAAGTATATCAGACAGAAAGTGGACAACACACCAAAAACTTGCCCCATCTTGGCTGACCTGATGTTGGAGTCAAGACAGAAAGAGGAATGTGCCTGCAGACCTCACCCATCCTTGCTGAGAGCTGCCGAGAAGGACAACGGTATTTCAGGCTCCGAACCTGAACATCTTGTGTTTCATGTAATCTCATTGAAAATATTTTGATTTATGATCTCAATTATCCGTTAACTGAAATCCCACATCTCAGATATCATGAAATTAAGCAATAATGAATAAGAAGCTGTGCTGTTGAGGCGCTTTACAGAGTGATTCATATTAAATAACAGACCGTGTAGCCAATATAATAGTTTGCCAGATTAACACATGCCTCGCTGAATAGTAAATACTTTTATTTGTGGCTGCTTTGGAAACATCATTGCATTCAGTAATTAGCAAAGTGTGAGACTAATAAAATATAAAAAAAAGAAAAAAAAGAAAGAAGAGAAGAAAAACTTTGGGTATGAGTGAAGCTTGTGCCTTATCCAAGCCTGAAGGAGAATTTAAAGATTTAATTACAGCTAATGAGAACACGATTCAAATGTGCAAAGCTCTTTTTGCAACTTAATAATGCATAGAAGGAAACACTGAAGTGCGATGCTCCCATAGGGGGCAAGGTGTGTTTCTCTGGGAACACATTCAAAACCCAAAGGGAAGTGGAGAGCGATCCAGAGGCCAAAGGGGAAAGGCAAATCCTGCCATGAGATGGTCACTTCTTTTCCAGCTTTTGCACATTAAAATTCCTCTCGAGCTCTTCTGATAGTCACTATATTAGGCAAAGCTTAAGCACAGAACCTGAAAAATTGTCCTCCAAGGAGCCAACATGGCTTGCAGAGCCATCTCTGCCAATTTTGTTTACTTACGAGATATTAATGCAGTACTGATGACAGTTGCTGTCTTCGACAGCACTGGAGACCAAAGACCTCTGTAATTTGTGAGGGGTCGCCAGCCCACTCCAAGTGCCTGGCCAACATGGTTGAGGCCAAAGGCAGCCCGTAATGGGGAGCTTAGCCCCTGCATGCGTTCTGACCTTGCCTGAATGCCAAACGTGGGTCCCCTTTGACGCCGTCGCAGCTCAGCTGGGCTCAACACCCAGTTCCTGCAGGCAGTGACCATTAGCTAGGGAAAACATATTCTGGTGCTTCGAGCCAGGCAGTATGCAGACAAGTGGTCTCCTGACCAGCCATGGGCACACAATCCAGCTTGGACAGAACAGCAGCTAGCCTGAACTTTGCTCTGAACTTCAAATCAAGCTCTAAGGCTTAAGGCCCAACCATATTTCCTACCATCTGCATTTTCTTCCTATTGCTCTTGTATTTTGAGTTCTCGTGGTATTTTCAAGTTAAGATTTCATGGCCCAGTTTGGGGCCAAAAGAGATAATCGGATGTTTGTGAACTTCTCCACTCTAAGCTTTCAACTTTTACACGCATCGGTAAGATCAGCGTCCCAGCTCACATTGAAACCTGTCTCAAACCAATTCCTATCCATCATTTCCACTGATGTTAGAAACCCTTCTTACTGGCAAACATGGGAGACACAAACACGTTTCCTTCAGACGGCACATGTGAAGAAAGCCTGAGGTCACGGATAAAGTTAGGAGAGAAAGCACCAGGTAAGGATACCTGAGGCCTGGCTTGACCTTGAGATATTGCACATGATATCAGGCAGATCAGATGCCCTCTATGATCACAAACCTTTCGTTGTAAATGGGAACCCAACTGCTTACACGCACCTCCCAGGAGGAAAGGAAAAGGTAAGCCATAGTCAGTATTTGTAAAGTTCCTAGAGATCCTTGTGAAAAAGGCATGCAGACCTAGTTACCTCAAAGCGCTCTAAAATTGTGTTATATGTACATTACTGGAGGACTAAAATTGGCATGAAATGTTCCCGTACAAAGGAGTCAGCCACCACAATAACTAAAACTTGAATTACTTTCTACCTGGATACTACCAGATGAGTTGTATTTCTCCCGCTGAACGCTCAAATGTATCTCACCACATCTTTGAATGATGCTTGAAATTTTGCTGCATCGTACGAGCTTATTTCAGTGTATGCCTTGCAAACAGTGAATTTCAGATATCTCACAGTCAAATTTAGAAATTTGTTCCATATTGAATAATTATAGAAGCCCCAGTACTGCACGTGTTCCCCATTTTGGTGGCTATGTACTAACAGCTTGCAATGCATCACAGGCAATATGCGATGCAGAGTTCATGTTCAGAGATAATTTGAGCAAACACATTTCATTTGCAAGGAGAAAAATCACGCAGCAGAAACACCACTGTTGGAATGATCACAGAAAGATAAAAAGGGCTACAGAAAAGGTAAAAAAAACCACCAAAAAACCCAACGCAAAAAACCCATTCAAACAGAACATTCATACAAAAAGCAGAAATAGTCACAAGCTGTTTTGCCATTTGGTTTCCGGCCCCAGTTTACTGAGTGAGGGGTGTTGAGTGAACAGAGGAAATTAGTTACATTTTTGAGGGTTTGACACAGCTTAAAGAATAATTTTCATGACATCAACAAATAGTTTGATTTGGAATCCAAGTACAAAATTCAACTCACTAGCAAGTCCTTACCAGGGTAAAAAAGATCATCCTGCAGGTGCTCAGAACTTAAAAACCAAACGGAACCCTTCCCACTCTTGAATATGAAGAGTAAACGTTATTTAAATCCACCTACATTTTATTCAGTAAATCCATCCCTTGCAGCACACCGTGCAGCAGATTCCTATATGCACAGTCTGTCATGGCACATGCCCATGTGTCATACAAACATCAGGTATTTGGCTGGAATACTGTTACTGGGCCACTGCACAGCTAAAAACGGTGGACAAATATAAAATTTTGGAGCTTTAAGCTTCAGACAGTAACGCAGCTGTCTAGGAAGCCTACTTTTCCTTCCATAATAAGCATAAGAACTGCAGCTTATAGGTTTTTATGGACAGATTACTGCTGCTAACACAGATATCCACATCAACAGTGAGAATTTTGCCCTAGAAGAGGACTCTGTGCTATGCCGACGGGGTCAGCCTGGCTCCCAGGTTGGTGCTGGGGTGTCAGTAGGAGCTCGGGGCAAGAGTCCATCCATCTGTGCGGACATGCCAGACACCACGTGGCCCTTTGCGCTGCAGGGATGAATTCAATCGGTGGTGAAGATATCACCTCTGTCCTGCTGTCGGTTTTCCAGTGGTGCTACAAGAGTGCTCTGGGGCTGCAACCACACCAACCAACAGCTAATAGACATTGTCAGTGAATAGCACTGGAGCATATGTAATGTAAGCCCTGGGGTTTTAGGACCAGGAAAACCATGCTGTAAACCACCATCTGTGTGCTGCTCTTTATTTCAGCTCTTAAAGCTGAAAGAAGAAATTGCAAAGTCACAAAGTACCTTCCAGTGTGCCCCAGAAGCTGTACAGCGTTACAGCAAAGTCATGCACAAGCATCACCTGGGGTAGGGGGCAGTTTGTTCTTGGCTATACATGGCTCCATTAAGTGATTCTTTCGGAAAATCCCACCTCTACAGAGTACCAAGAGGTACCTCTGGTTATGTATGAATCCTAGGAGGGTCAAAACCCAGCAACAATCCCTATCATACTAATACAACACCCTGTACCGGAGGTAGTGATTCGGAGCAGCTTGTCTCACATATCCAGCCCTCGGGCTACCCTGCTGGGATACGGCTGCAGAAACTGGAGTCGAGTCAATGTAAAAACCCCAAGCTCATCAAAACCCAAGAGCTTTGTTTAAGTAACTGCCAAAATCACAGGACAGGACTCACACCTCGAGTCCTCTTTAAAACCACAGATGACGACTGTCTGGATTTTTGTTCACTTGCTTGTTCTTCCTTAGGACAAATACGTTTAAAAACAGTTTTCTCTTGCCAACAAGTTGCTATTAAGATCCATGGGCAAAAACCTCTGCAATTTATTGGTAGTCTAACACTATTTGCAAAAAAAAGCCAAAATTAGATTACAAACATAATAAATTGCCTTCCCAAAGGCACCCTGTGCATACTGCAGCCAGCACAATCCCAGTGCCACCAGCAGTCCCTTGGCAAGGCTGCTCAGCCAAACCCAGTGACGGCCTACATGCAGTTCCCACCAAGGGCACCCAATGGCCATCTACAGAGTAGAACTGATGGTCCATGGGCCCATTCTTGCTGCTGGGATGTTTTACACACCCAGGTCCACCTTTCACCAAAAAGGTCAGTGGGAGACACTGTACAGAGCCTCCACGCCCCAGCTCAGCAGAGAGCTGTGTGCTCGAGAGATGGATGTTTAAATATTGAAGAACTTAGCAACAAATGCTAGGTACACAGAGCAGGTAAATCATTTAACAACTTCTCCGTGTTTATTAGCCAAAGCAAATATTCACAGTGTGATGTGCCAACAGCAAAAGGTGTATTTTTCTGTTTGGACCAGGCAAGAGTTCTCTACTCAACTGCAGCATTAACGTTATTTTCTTTCCCAATTGTGGAGAAAAAAAATGATATTGCACCGAACTGGTGCCCATAATCCAGCTGTCCCTGAAGACAGAAGCTACCCCAAGTGAAGAACATACTTTGATTTGCTAATGCTTTCCTGCTTCCCTCCGGTTTGCATTTCAAGTAGGTGTCAGTCTCTAGGAAGCTCAGAAATGCACTCTTAACCTCTTGGAGCTCAACTTCTCACGGTAACACACTAAAACACCTCCTGCTCCAGGAGCTTATTAAGTTGAGCAGGACTTGTCCTTGTCAGTCTGCTGCTCAAGTGTGAAAATAATTATTCCTTTGGCACTTTATTCAGTTCCGTTCTGCTCCTTATAATAAGTATTGCAACTCATTAGCACAAAATATAGTCTCTGAGAAGTATTAATGCAAACCAAAATATCCACGTAAAGCATGGAGATAAAAGAGCTTGAAATCTATGTGTAAAGCTCCATTTCCCAAAGTTTCTGTGGGCGCTAAAGCCACCTAAGTCTGGAAACTCTGGGAAAAATCCTTCTGGTTTTGGTGTCCATAACAGCCCACCCAAGCAAGACAAACAGATGCTTTTATTTAGGCATTTAAGAAGAAAAAACCCCAAACCCTAGACAAAACAAAAGCCTCATGAGGCTGCATGAAGGTGGAGGGGAGAGCGCCCTGCCATGGGGCTGGGGCAGTCTCTGCAGAGAGGGAAATGGGGCTCTCAAGCCCCTTTGCCCGAGGAGAGTCCCACTACGTGGCACCGTGCACTTCTTGGGCATGTGCTGTAACCACAGACAGGCTGGTCCCACCACAGACTGTTTTAAAAGAAAGTCATACCCTCTCTATATTTTGTGTTAGACATCTATGAACTGAGCTCTGCTATGAACACTGCATACTTCAGCCCTAATGAAGAGGACAACTTAGGACATACCCTTTTTCGAAGCCTTCATCACTGGCCTGCTTAGATGTCCCCATGTGTTGACCACCGTGTATCCTGTTCACGTGCTACATGTATTGGAGGGCAATGACAAACAGTTTTAGGGTTACAGCTTCCACCTGAGACTCCAGATACTTCCAGTTAAGTGCTGCAAAGCTGAGGTCTCTTGTGCCTTTAGAAGAAAACTGTTTGCAGATACAGACCAAATACACCACAAACATCACAACCACCCTGGACAGCATGATAGCTCGCTTTGTCTTTCCATTGAAACACCCTGAGAGGCAGAAAAGCTGCAGTGTCTCCTTCACACCCACAGACATCACACCACAGAGGGTCCAACCCCACCGACCGCTGTAATATTTCCTCGAGGACTTATTCCTCAAGGCTTGGACTGCCCTGTGCTGGGGCAAACTCCAGCAGTAGCTTCCCAACCTTTCACTTCCATGACAGTAGCAAAGCTGGGCCAGATCACAAGATAAAATGGGACCATGCCTCTTAACAACACTTGAAAACATTTTCTATCAGCTACAGAGTATGTTTTCTGTACATCAACTTAAGGAAACCACAACGGTCTGGGCTCAGCACTCACACTTGCCCACAAACTCTCCAGCCCACAAACCCTCTTTTGCAAGGTGCAAGCACAAACCCTGTTGACTCCTTGGCGTTAACGGCTGCCCCTTCCTTTATGGGCTGGCCCGCTGCTGCTAATCAGTCACCCAGTAAAAAGAAAAGGAGCTGGTCTACGTGCTCGGAGGCTGGTGTGCACGTAATTAGCTCACCGACCTCAGCCACTGAACACGAAGGTTAAACACAAGAGCGGATATGAACTTTGGACGCTCATCAAAGATACACTTGGTAACAGGGAGAATGTTTAGAAAGGAGATAAACATAACTGTGAGGAAGGCCAGAGAGGGGGGTCCTAAAATGACTGCTCCCACAGAGCCCCCCACCTGAAGGAGTGCTAGCCAAAGGGGCAACGGCACGGAGGCTTCATTGCTGCCATTCGCTTGCTTTACATCTGAAGCTACACACTATACTTCTAGAGCCGCTTTTCACACTGAAGCTAACCCGAGAGCAGGCAGCATTTATATTGCAAGAGATTTGCATGGCTTGCATCTTCCTGCATGCTCTTTACTGCTACCAAATACATATTTCTGTCCCCTTGTTATCTCTCCTCTCTAGCAATTTGCTGCTTCTGCTGGGACACGCAGTTGAGTTTGGTCTCAAATTAATGAGAGCTGCGTGGTATGCAATGTCACAACTGCGCTGTTAATGATGAACAAGAGCAGCAGCCCTCAGCCTCAGTAGGCAGGGCAACACTCACACGTGAGAGCTGGGTCCATGTTTAGAGGTGCTAGTGAAGAGTCTCAATATCAAAAATTAGAATGAAAAAAAATAGTGGTGGGGGGGGAAATCTGTTTCCCTTCTGGGTTCCAATTTTTTTTAAAGTAAAACTAATGAAACAGAATTAAAAAATGAGGCTAAATTTAGACAAAAAAGGGAATTAGGAAAAACTTAGTTTTTTCATTACTTATCATCTCATTGAAACAAATGTTGCCTTACACCAAGAAATTCTCAGCTGCAGGAATGGGAGTGCAGAAGGTTCTTGACTTTCAATCTTTTCTCTGTAGGAGCAAACAGGAAAACAGTGCGAGCAATGCACGCATGAACTCTGCCCAGTAACTCCAGTAATGAGAAACAAAGTAAGGTTGTTCTCCATGACTATGGGATAGGAAAGAGGACAAGTGTTTCACTCTGATATATTTCAATGACTTTACCAGTTTAAAAGCTCTTCCTCTAACGGAGGCCGTGTCTGGCACAATGTCTTTATCTGATCCTTTATCTATACAGAGGAAAGAGTGCCAGGCCCATTGCTTCCTATGAGCATACGTCATTGTGGTTAATCTATAACATCCCTCATTATTTCTTCACATACAACGAGGAGTTGACGTGATGCTCTACGTGTCCGTTCTTCTCTAACATCAACTCTGAAGGCTTCCACCAGCACCAGCCCCACCTTGAACTGATGCCATCTCCAATGCTCTGTGAGAAATGTGAGCATTGGCTTGCAGCAACTCACGCTGCTTCCCACTTCAGTCGTAATCTAAATACTGGCTAAAATAAACAGGTTATGGCTTATACCGTCACTGCATCGTCCTGTCCTGAATCAGTTCTTATCCTGGGAAACTCCCACTGAGTCAGAGAGAGTTTGTCTTGAGCGAGGGCTTCGGGCTAGGAGGAAGGGTTTCAACCACCAACATAATTTGGTGGTATGTGAAGGGGAAAAAGTCTGGGGAAGCGATGAAAAGGTTTGTTTTGTTTTGTGTGGGTTTTTTAGCTGAATGGGCTTGGCCCCACAGGGAAGGGACAAAATCTAGGGACCTTACAGAGAACCTATTAAAGCAGTCGCAATGCAGCAAACTGGCTACCCTTATCCAGAATTGAATCGGATCAGTCACGGAGATAACGTCATCTTGTGTGGTCCTTGATCTCCTGGTTACTCGCCTGGGTAAGGATGTGTTGAAAGATGAGAGCCCCAGCCAGAAAATCCTCTGGCAGCTCCCTGCCTAAGCAGACAGAGTTTTATCTTCTTCTCCAGAGGCCCTGTTTCAGCTTTGCAGAACAAAATCAGTGCTGGCCTGTTAGGATAAGAGCTCTCCTGACCAGCTAACCATGCCATCTCCTAAAACAAGGGCCTTCACTAGCCCTGGAGGAACAGAATACACACTGGATTTCCCTCCTATGCTTATGGATTGAACCACCCACCTTGGGTTTCCAACACAGGAGTTACCTGTATGGTATCTAGACTTAAAAGTACGGGAAAATAAGGATGCTCCCATCTCCCTACAAGCCAAGCTGCCTGGACAGAGAAGCAGATTCTAGCTTGTGCTGGAAAAACAGAGCTCTGCCGAGGAAAACCCAAGCAGCACTTTTAAGCCGAAATGCAGGTACCGAGGGTATTTATTTGATTATTACTGACTGCTCTTATTCACTTTGTACAAAATCCCCATTGCAAGATGCTTTCCTGTAGGCCCAAAGGTTTGCTGAGCTGCCTTTAATCAAAACAGCAGTGCTTGCGTTGCAGGTGGCTAACAGCATACAGCAATGTGCACTTGTGAATCTCTGTGGGGCTTCAATGTGATTTTAACTGAAGGATGTTACAAGCTCACATCTCAACAGCCCAAGTGGAAAAGGAGGTCTGAATCCCAGCTCTGATGATGCTCTGTATAGACATCTCCCTGCATCTTCTATGTCAAAAGTGCTACAGCTGGCCACCACCCTGACATCCTTTAGGAAAAGGATCTAGAACTGGGGGAGCGGGGGGGAATGAACTGCAATAATATTTACCTTTCCAGGCCATGGCTGAAATCCTTTATGGCAGGCAGACCTGGAGTTTCATGAGCTGTTATCTATTTTATTTGTAGGGGATTTCGCATGAAGGCATAGTAATGAAACCGAACTAAAGAGAGTCATCATGATGAACAACAGCGGTTCAACCCGGTCACCTCACAGCTTGCTCCATAAGGTATTCCCCTGCTTTAACTACTCATCAATCACTTTTTGCGCACTGGATTAAACCTTCCTGATCAACGTTTTCAGCATTCTACCGTCCCACTGAATCCAGGCTTTAAATGCCTTTGTCAATAAAAGTGGTTTGGAAGCACATCTCTGTTTGCTAGTGGGTCCTGTTCACTCACATCAGTTTAAGCATCCCAGAAAGCTGTGCAGCCAATTTCCCTTCTTGCCCTTAGCTTCCTTCATTCTCTTCCCTCCACCTGGCTTTACAGTTTGGGATCCTACGTACCGATGCGTCATCCGCAGCTCTCAAATTACGGAATGACTGGCTAGCATTTACTGCACCAAAGAAAAACAGTGTGGCTTTTCAAGGCTGTGCCTAGATGAGGTGCCGTGCTTTGTACAGTGCAGCTGTTCCATTGTGTAGTTTAGAAAAAAAGTTCCCATGAATCTAAAAACTAAGAAAACATTTTGCCGGGTCACCTACAGCAGCTTCAGTTGTGAGCCATTAATGGGAATGACAGTAATACATTAATCAAATAAACCTGCTGAGCTTAATACGTGGGGCATGTTCTGCCTTGCAACTTTTATTCCTATAATTGGCAGATGACCCAGTTATAGGTTTATGATTATGATTTTTTTTTCACTGCAATAATTCATTCTGTGAAATTATAAAACCTGCTGCGTTGTTTTCAAGTTGTTGAAATTATCCACACATCTCTACACGATCCTTTAAATACCAGACCAAAGGAGGAGTTAAAACCAAACAACACTATTTCCCTTGAACGTATTGGTTGGTGCCTTTAAGACATCCCTTTTTTATCTGGAAAAGGCAGGCTGCCATTTCCAGGAGATCTTAAAAATGATCAAATAATCAGTAGAGTGATACCCAGGACTGTTCTTTTAAAAAAAAAAAATTCCCTTTTGGATTAAATACTTTGCTCAAGCCATTCTAAACAGTTAGAAATAAAGATCAAGTACATTTTGAACTGTAATATTACTTCAAATAAAAAGTACTCAATGGTTTGTTTTGCAAGTGCTAAACCAAGATGCTTTGCTGATTTCTGATTCATTGAGGAAAGAAAAAGGAGATGATAGGTGAAAGTGACTTTTTCAGGGAGAAGGTGCAGGCAAAACCATCGTGCCTAGCTCCTGTTACCTGCTACAGCCAGGACTGATTTTTGTTGGATTAGTGTCAGATGCTGATCTCCTTAATTACAGTGAGAGCTGCTCCCTCTGTAGCTGCTTTGCCTGATTCTAGCAGGACTACCTATAGCTAAAGACAGGACTCAGGAGGAGCTGGCATTATCCAGAACCTCAACCTACAGGACAGTTTTGCCTAGAATATTTTCAGCTAGGACTGCGAACAAGGACACCTAATTTATACTCCCAGCCCTGCTTGCTGGCTTAGGCAGGAATTGGAGAAAGTGGTTTTACCTCTTGGAGCCTTTACATCTACCTTTTCACCTTTCTCCATCACCACTGTCCTTTGCCTGGCTTCTCTGGTTAGACTCTAAGCTCTGCAAAGCAGGATGGATCTCCCACCACGGCAGCAGCAGTGTTGAGCTCCATACGTGGCCTTTTCTAAAATGGATGTTAGTATAACATCATTAATTACCAGAGCCAAACATGAACATGCATTTCTTATTTCCTCTGCATTGCTAAATCTTGGTGGCCCCCCAAGGACGTTCAAGCTGCCACCTGACACAGCACATGGACCAACTTTGAGAGTATGACAAATTTCGGAGAAGCAAGGGAGGACCAGCGCTGCAACTGAACTCCTTCTCCTTCTGCCCCATAACACAGCAATTTATTCATTCCCTAAGACTTATACTCAGTAGCCTCTTCATTGTAATATGATGCACTATTAAGTAGAGATAATGGTGAATGCAACCACAGGCAGTGAACAAACAGCTATCTGGAGATAAGTCAGGCAGATAAATAGGCCCTTATGTAGTTGGATGCCCAATTAGCTCCATCATGGGCCGGAGAGTTGGCCCACAGCCTGTGTTGGAGGGAGACAGATCTTTCGTTAGCGCACGAGGCGGCTCTGATCTCTTCCGCGATGCATATGACATACACATATGAATCCATTTGGGCTAACAAAGTGGTTATTTCAGCAGCAACACTAACAAAGCCTGATTTACCACTCATTTGGGATCATTCAAGCTGGTCTTAGAAACATCCCCATGGCGTAAGGGCCACTCGGGTCTGGATGCAGCAGCAGTGGCAGAGGCATGCTCAGCGCCTCCATCCCCGACCCCGGGATCCCACCCAGCTGTCCAGGGCAGCGATGTCTCCCACAGCACAAACAGCCCTTTCCACAGAGTCACAGCTCGATTCATAGGCTTTTGTGAAGGCCGATTCAGCTGGGGCTCATTCATGCCTTTTCTCAGCCGCAGGAACTAACACTTCACTCCTCGCACAGTCCCGTGGCTGTGTGGGGGAAGTTATTGCTCCATGGGACCACGAAATGGACTCCCCAGCTTAGCCCGACGTGCTGGGCCACGCAGGTTTACCCTAACAGAGAGCAGAGAATTAAGTCACTTCGTTCAAGCCACCCAGGGCCTGGGGAGAGTCTCGCACATGGGAGCGCGCACACGCAGGAGGCGGCTACCAGCCCCCTCCACGCAGCCCCACGGCAGCCTGCAAACCCAAACAGCCATGGACCCTAAACTTCTCACACTGCTTGCTTTTTCTATCCTCTCCTCTTGATGTCAATTCCTGGTGCAATCCCAGAAATAACATGGACAAATTCTTGGCTTGCTATTTTTGGCAGCTCCTCCCACCAAGGAAAGAGGGAGATTACACTGCGGGCTATTCAGGCAAGCTGGCACGCCGGCCACAAATACGCTTTCTAGCCCATACAGCTCTAATGATAAATCCCGGCCAAACTGAACAGACAGTTTTGACTTCAGAGCACGTTTGGAAGGGCCAGCGCCGTGCTAGACAACCCGCCTACTCGTTTAGAAGGTGCTATTTATTTATTAAGTATATTTAATGAGTAGAAATAGAGCTGTGTGGTGGGCACGGTGACCGAGGGTGACTGCTGTGGGATGAGAGGCTCCCAGCTCTCCTGGCATGTTAAACACACACCGCCTGGCAACACCACTTGGCTTGCAAAGATAAGTAGCTGGGTGATCACCTTTTAATCTGCACGTAATTAGCAAGAGGCAGATGTCAATCGGCAGAGAGGCCAAAGCAAACGAGGCCATTTATGGACACTAAGCCACAAAGAAACCTCCTGTATCTAACCTGGCATGTCCAAAAGATGCAAGCTTAGAAATAACACGTGCAGCATTTCAGGTTGCCGCAGAAGCTGCGCACTGTGTATGGTACACAACAGTATTCACACCTGAAAACGCAGCTTTGTGTTGTGGTAGGTGGTAAATGAAAGAACATTTTGTTACTCTGAGTTTACGCGGTATTTACTACACCATGGCACCACTTCTAGGAGTTTGTCTCTGGTGATAACGATAATATCCCTGGATTTTTTTTTTTTTTTTTTTTTTTTTAAAATACAGTGCCCACACACAACTCAAAGCAGTACGAAACTGAGAAAACACACCAAATGAGGCTGGCGAAAAATCAGCAGATTGTTTTTAAATTTACAAATACTTCAATGGCCAAAAGTCTGAAACAGTACCAAGTTGAAGAAGATTTTTGTGTAAAGTACACGGGATCTTTCATGCTTATGCTTAATAGATGGGTTGCACCCAAACGAATCCTGCCAGGCCTAAAGATGAAACGTCTAATCATCCCTTTCAGGGCAGTGAACCTACAATTTGGTCCCAGAAGGTCTACCTCTTTCCCAGCTGAAGCTTGTTTAGACAAAAAGATAAGCTTAAACTAGGCCAGTTTAGATCCTACTCTAGTTTTCCTTTTTTCAAATTCCTGCACTGTTCAGGCCTAAGAATTTAATTTACCTGATCACAAAGATTCAAGCCAGACATAACATTTGGATCTGGAAACAGGCAAGGACGTCCCCAAAGAGGAGGCTGGCCAACTTGTGGCTTTGATTCAGAGCCACATCTCATTGTAGTTGGCATTACAGCCAGGATTAACTGCGCAGCACCTCAAATCCTTGTGCACGCCAATGAATCCGTAACTCTGGATTCAAAAGCCCTAACGGCACCACAGAAAGTAATTTGGGAAGTTTGAGATCTCCAGAGCCAAACATAAACGAGGGACATAGGAGCATTATATCTGTGAGATGCTGGGTTCTTCTGTGGAGCCAAGTCGTCACCCTGGTCCCAGCATTATGGATTACATTCTGTTACATAAAAAGCAAGCAGAAGATGTGTGTCCTAATCCAAGACCTACTTCCTAGTCCAAGACCTATTTCCTAGTCCTATCTTACAGATCTCATACTTTCTGCCACATAGCCAACTGTGTGGTGGATGAAAGAGCAACTTTGTGCTGGACCCAGCAAAATCCACAGAAGATGTGCACATTTTGAAACCCAGGTGTATGTCATAAAACAATTGCTGGGGGCTCTTCAGAGGACAGGGTGGGAGGGGAGGAGAATCTGCAGGAGATGGCAGCATCTGGCTCATGCGATACTGAAGTAGAGAAACTTCACTCTCTGATGAAAATCAAAGTCTAGCTTGTTGCCTTGACCAGCAGCCACACGGTCACCAAAACCTAACACCACGCCTCAACTAGAGTGAAGACATAGGAATGTCTACGCTATGTCTAGACATAGATTAAGAGCACTCCTCTGAAATATAGATTTAAATTGAGCCTACCAGCCTCTAGACAACCTAGATCCAGCCTATATTACACCAGTTTTCTTCAGGGGGACAGCCAGTAAATAAACCCCATGATTTATTTAAACCCCACCGTCAGGGAACGGTGGAAGATTCTGCCAGGCCAGATGGAGTTGTCCAAAAGGCTGCTGACTTGACGATGCTAGTACAAAGAAAGCCCAGATGTTTGTAACTGTTCATGGGCCAGAAACTCACAGCACAGCCCTCCAAGTTAGATCTTCAAATATATAAATGCTCAGCCTTTGCAGTGCTTTTGAAGATGCTGGATCACAACAACCGACTGGACTGCCAGCAAGTAATTCTTGTCACTTTATAAAGCACATTAAGTTGCCCAAACAGGAGTACTACTCTGTGCTACAGCAGCTACAATCTTATTGAATATCGCACATGGATTCCTGCTAAGGCAGGCTGCAAGGACTTCCATTTTAGTCCTCCTCTGCAAATGCCCATAACGTTCCTGAATTTTCTGAGCTGCAACTTTTCACGCTGCTTTCTCTGCCAGTGTTGGCTTTCATTATTTCTTTTAAATATAAACTTGGAGCAAAATGTCTTCAGATGTTTTAAGTTATGAATGTGTGGAAAAAAATATAATTTTCTACATTAAAAAGAAAGTTTTGTGTGCAAGTGCGAGGGAGACACACAGAAGGAAAGAAGCAGGGAATAACTCAAAAATGGCAATACTTTGAAACCTGAAACTTGGCATGGGAACAGTTCCTGACAAAGTGTATGCTCTGCTAAGTTTAGAAGAAATTGTGGTTGTAAAATAAAGCTACGAACACTTGAGAGCACGCCCTAGTGCACAGACAGCAGAGGACACTTCGGATTTAGCTATTAACCCACACAGGCAGCATGCACGTGCCTGAGGATTGCTGTTTGCATCACAAGTAGCAATCGCAAATAAGGACCCTCCAGGTCTAAAAGCAAAAGCTCCCATAGCTTGGGATAAAAAGAATAAAATAAAATAAAGCAAAAAGCCCAGGGCCTATCCTTCCAGTGCATACTAAGATATTTGAGCAATTTGGGGTGTACTAAACCAGATAGGCAAAGCCTTGAGTTTGGGCCAGCGAGCCACTAATCGCTAATTAATGGCTTCTCTACCAAACAGCAACCTAGTGCCTCTTTCATTTAAAAGCCAAAAACTCAATCCAACTAGACCTCCCCGCTGCTGTAAGAGTGACCTTCCATCCCACAACCATATTCCTCCTGCTTTTAATCCTCCCTATTTCATTCAGTCACGAGGGGATGCAAGGGGAGAGGCAACGTCAAGGTAGGCAGAGCACAGATGGCTGCCTGGGGAGCCCCTCCCGCAGCAGGGATAACGTCCCCGGGATTAAATGGGGTGAGTGTCACCAGATGCGAGTCCCAGCACGCCAAGGACAAGTAATCCCTGCAGTAGGGAGCAGCAATTAGACTAGACACCTTTATTTGAGTCAGGCCAGAGCTGGGATTGTTTCAAGCTTCAGTGACAGGTACAGCAAGCAGCCCTGAACGCAGAATGATTTACACGTTCACACTCAGAAATGCTCAAAGAGTTTAGGCATTTGTCCCCCGCCCCCTACCATCCACCTGCATGAGAAAAACAGGCTGTTCAAGCAAGGCCAGATTGAACTCAAGAGTTGTGTGTAGGGCAGCAGGGGGGGTGGAAGAGGGTCAGCAATCCTGTAAAAGATTGCAGCGAGGAGGAGAGATGATGTTCCTCCTCTGACTGGGCAAGGGATGGGTGATGCAATTTTTAAACTGGAAGAATAATCTGTCAGTTGAGACTGGGACTTGGACAACCTGGACAGACGTGGATATTCCTCTCTGCACAGGTGTCTACCTGCAAGTCGCAGGTATCTGCAGGATACCATAGTTTTGCAGATGCTGCCCGTGTTAATAGAGAGCCAAGGGAGGTTCTGATCGCAGCTGATGAAGTCAGCCAGCCAGTGCAATGAGAATGGAGCTTGTTCTTACACATCAAAGATGGAAGCTCCGTTCACACTTGGGACTGAGCTCCCAGGCCTCACAGAGGGCGAGCAAGAGCATCTCATTTTCAGGACTGCCATTTAAAACTCCTCTGGGAGCTGATGGAGAGAACGTCAAACCTAAGAGTGCGCCTGCTTTTCCATCCTGGTGTAGCAGTCTATGTGCTCTGATTTTCCTCTGTTTCAATTCACATCACCTATGTAGTTGTTTCACAGACGTCCAATGTGCTCCCATGTATAATCATACCAATTCTACTGGTGCACATCTTGCACGTGGAGACCTTTTCCTCTCTCACATCACAGTTCTGCATCCTTCCCGTTCTTCTATTATTGCTATTTCTTTTTGCTCTGTCTAGCTGAACCCCGAGTCATGCATCCCCATGCTAAGTGCTGTTAGGAGAATGAGTGGAGGTTGGGCAGGGTATTGATGCCAGTTAACATCTTCGTATACCAGCAGCTGCTACTTTGATCTCCAAATAGCTGAAACTGAGACTGTGCTCAACAGTCAGTGCTAGTCCGAGCATTTCACCCCTCCACTTCTCTTATTACCCCCCAAAAATAGGGGGGTAAATATAAAAATATAGGAAATATAAAATATAGGGTAAATATAAAAAAATAGGAAAATAGGATAGACAAACACTGTCAACCCCGGCACAAGGCTGAGAACTGCACAGATGCCTTCCAAGATGTTTGTCCACCAGCTAACAGCTCCCCAGCATATCAGCCCAGTATTTGCACAAAGTGCTGACTCCAAGCAGTGCTGTTCATCCACGGATCTCACAGCACTGTCCCGAGGAAAGCAGGTAGAAAAAAAAGTAGAGTTAATCCTATTTTAGCCAACATGAAGCGCAGAGCAGCTCTGAGGTTTCAATCCAGCTGAGCACTGCTCATTGGTACTGGTACCTGTGGGCCAGCCTCAAACTGTCCTGGCTTCCTCAGTCCCAAACTGCACCAGCACACAAGAGTCTTGTGGACAAGAATGGTCCCATGAAGAGCTAGAAATAACAGCAGCTCCATTTCATTTTTATATTCAAAGTATGCACATTGCGGTTGAACAACCGGCTGTAGCAGCACCTCACAGGGCTCTCACAGCCCCCCTCAAATTTAACCTAGCAGACTTCACTTGACTAGTGAGCCTGTCTGGAAGGAGCCTCCCAGCCTTTGCCCTGCTTACTGACATTTCCAACAAAAGGTTCAATTTGTGTAATTTGGGAGAAGAGCTCTCTGTTTACCCACCTTTAAAAGTTGGACTAGAGCAACCAAACCCATTTCACTTGGGAAATTCTGTCTGGACACACAGACACGCAGAGACAAATACACAAGCTGAAGCTCAGCATGCCCCCGTAAACACCACATTTCCTTCCTCACACATACATGTAAAAAAGTGTGATGGTTTTGAACACCCTGTGTTCAGAGAGGCCTTTCATTTTAGTTATCCTGGGTCAAAGCAAATAACATCACATGGTACCTCAAGGTGGTTTCTTTTGGCTTTTTATACTTGGAAAACACTGAGTGCATTTTTATGGATCCAAGTAATGTCCAAACAGGCACTGGCATCACTTCATATTAGTTCCATCACCCTCCGTGCTGCAAGCATGGAAAATAAAAAACCTCAGGCACTGAGGAATGACCTGAACTTTGATCTGAAGCAAACTTGTGCAGAAGGTTGGAAAAAAATTAATGTATGCAAATTAATTTTGCATTTGTCATTTTCCAGCATCTTTTTTTTCCTCCCCCCTCCCCCTCCCCTTTTTTCTCCTGTTCTGGGGAAAGGCAAGAAAAGCAAAAATCCCAAGAGAACCACCATAAATTATTTTGAAGATGGCTTATTTGGAAGGGAATTCAGGGACACAGCACATAAAAGCCTGCTCTAATGAGATTTCCAGTCCGATTTTGTCAAATTTAGGACATTTGCATATTGGGAATTTTACAGGCATCCAAACTGGAGTTAATTGAATACAAAACTTGTGCAATGAAACCTGAGATACAAGTTGAACACACTGACCTTACACAGCATTTGACCAGACCTTAAATGCAAGAATAGGGAGATTTGGTATGTTGAAGAAACCAGGTAAAATGACTTTTCACGGGTTGCATTGTCTAACTATGGAAACAACTGCAGCAAAGCTTCTTTGGCATCGGGTCTTGGCAGAATCAAAGAAAAGGTTTAGACATTGGTGGGGATAATGAGAAGACACACTTAGGAACAAATGGCTTCAGGATCCTGGTGCTACAGGGCTGAGCCTGGGAGATGCCAGCATGAAAATGTCTCCTTTGAAGACGGCATGGACAACCACCTCCTGGCTCATGCACTCTAGAGCGAACAGACCACGTCAGAGGTAGGATGTCAAAGAGGATAAGAGGGACTTTGGTAACACTATGGATTTACCTGTGTGGTGAAGGGAGTTGGAAAACAAGACTACTTTGCTGATACTTTCAATCATACATCAATGATCCACTGAGTGCTGTTCCCTACTCTGAGCTGCCCGGGGCAGGAGTGGGCCTTATCCTATATCTGGTGTAGGACTACCTCAGCATGACCATAAATATATTAAAAGAAAATATGCAAAATTAACACGTATCCAAAGCAAGCTTAGGCCCAGATGCCTAAGTTTCCGATGGGAAACTGTGTCACTGGGTGATTTTGCAAGTGATTTCTTTGATTCTGCTAAATTCAATAAAGTCAGGTGGCCACCGGCAAGCTTGAAACAGCCAATGCAGCCTTGAAGCAAGGATGAATTTCAGGATTGCCCGAGAGAGCTGGGACCACACAATGTCTCTCTTCTCCCATTGAGGACCAAACTTGCATGGCTCTGCTCCAGCTGTAATGAGAATCTTGTAACTGAGATAATACCAGAGAGACAGGAGTAGCCTGGATTCACACCATTTCAGCCGATGTGCATTTGTGCCAGGGGACCCGTATCTCAAACTCACACCCTATTTATTAGTCTCTCCTCTCCCACAGGAGCTATTCTGTGAGTGAAGTGGAGGAATTCACGCCAGGTCTCTCGGTCTCCCTGCTTCCCATCAGCAGAGTCCTTTTAAAGAGAAAAATCAGGCAACAACTGGTGACGTACGCAAAAGCATTTCTGCCAGCATAGCTCTGCAAGGCAGGGATATGAAGAGGTGTGATCCTTCACTGATGGAGCTGTGCTGGCAACAATCCCATGTGTAGATACCAGCAAGCACCCCCCCACCTTTTCTAACAAAGATAACTTGTGTTGTGTTGTATGTCCACACAAAGGTATATTTTTTCCTTTACATTCTGACAGTACAAAGCACAGCTATGTCCAGATGAGGAAGCATTTGGTGGGTGTAACAGCCTTTGGTGTCCTATTTTGGGCAAGTGTTCACAGTGTAGTCAAGACCTCAGATTTTTTGGAATAGATGAACGCAACTTAGGTTTATCCCTTGACACATCTCAAAACAGCTTACTGGGAAGACATGAGGAAGGGGGGTGAAAACATGACTTTCAGAGGTCTAGTCACATGCATAAAATGAAAAGCAACTGCATTTTCAGACCTTGTTAGTCTCAAGAAAAAGCGAGAAGTAAGTCTTACTGATAGGGGTATGGTGGATGGATGGATGGAGACAGAGCAGATGAAGACAGAAATAAACACAGCTGAAAGAAATTCTGATTTCTGACCAAGGGAATATATTCATGGAATATGGCATGCGATATTTGCCCAGCTGAACACACATCAGCAGCAGGCAGTGTGACCCACAACCGCAAAGTGAGAGATGGCTGTTGGCAGCAGCAGTCCATAAAAAGGACATAAATAATTAGAGTTCTTCTAAACAAGGTCAAGTTTTAGCTGCTGCTTCTCTTCCTCTATTTAACAGCCAAGGGAGATGGCTCAAAATGATTCAGGGTGAGTTTTGTCCTGGTAAATCTCAGAGCAAGGTAGAAGATTTGAAAAGAATCAGAGCCTACCTCTTTACTACAAACTTTGCTGTTCATTAAATGCAACTGAGCCATGACCTCAGCAAGTCCTGGAAGATTAGCTTGCTGCATCCTCAAAGCATCTTTCCTGATGGGAACTTGGTTGCTGACACCTTGAATTGTTTTAAGATGCTGCAATTTTCATGTCCTGCCCCACAACACAATGGGTCCCCTGGAACACTGAATCACGGCGATTCTCCAGCAGTGCTCCCCCTTCTACATCTTCTCACAAAAGGGGAAAAACATACAGCATTATTTGCAGATAGGGACTAAAAGGCGTTTTATTCTTTTAAATGATTCAAAGCAATTTAAATGTCCGTCCATTTGCTGCTACTACGTTAGTGGTTGATTTGGGGTTTACGTCAGGGGTGGCTGGAATATAACCGTCAGTTCTTCAAACTATGGACACGCTTGGACATTTGCCTTTGCATCATCTTCCTAGCACAAACAGCCTTGCCTTCCACAACTTAATGGAAATACAATACAGCAAGGAAGTCAGAAAACACCATGTAAAGAGAGCAGCTGAGATTATTATGTTAGGATTTGTACTTTGTATTTTAATGCGAAAACTCCTGGAAGCATCTGACTGACCACAGAGTCTCCCTCCCAAAGCAAAAGACTCATTCTCATAATCCTTACTTCGGGTAAAGAAATGTCCAGGAAAAATAAATGCAGTGCTCAGTGGCTGGATCTTCATTATCCACCTTCAAGGCTCCATGCTCCTCTAGAAGACAGCACAGAGAGAATACCTGTTCTTGCTGCTGGCCATTTCATACTGAAAACCCCCACAATTCCCCTCCAGCATAAAGACATCCATCAGAAGGAAAGTTATTTTAGATCTGAGAGGCAGTCAGGGGCAGAGCAGGATTGTTACATAAAGCATCAGTGGGAGTAAACAGGAACATTCTTATAGGCAGTAATGCTTCCATCTCGAGGGACCCTCACCGTACCACACAGGCTCTGGGATTCCTCCAAGTGATTAAATACATAGATCGGCTTTTTGGCAGCTATTCAAGACTTCATACCACATACCTGCCCTTTCTCCTGCATGTATTTTCTGTTTATGTGTGCTTCTGCTGATGCTATCTGTCTCCTTCCAGGGGAGTTTGCACTTAGCATGTGAGGGTCCTTTACATTTGCAGCGAAAGGATGGAGCAGCAGATGCATCTTGGCTTCTAGGGAGCCCTTACAGTGTCTGGGTAAAGATTTCTCCACTTGAGTACATTGTCCTACCTCAATGTCACGCAACCAGTGCTGCTGTATTCTGGTTTGGAAGCATGTTATACCCACTTGGCATTTTTCTAACAAAACTGCACAAGGATAAATGACCATTAGTGCCCCCAGTTATGACAATCTCTGAGGAACACCCCCACCAGCCAGCACTAACTCATGGATTGATGGTTGTGACACAGAGTAGTCACAGGAGAAATTCTCTGCCCTTTGGCCAAGTGAATTTTCAAGCGCTCTCATCACTCACAGCACAACCTCTCCCAACAACAGCACGTGAAGAAACCACAGCCCCGTGTTGCCTTGCTGTCCAATGTGCTCACACTGTGCCCCTGAGAACGCGTGTATCATCCGCACAAACTCAAGCTATGTTGCCAGAAAGGGACAGTGACACAAACAGCCTGTGGGATTGACATTCCCTAAGTCAACCCTCCTAGATGAAAACTGGGCTCCACAGGAAATAACCCACTTGCAGGACTTTAGGAAACACTAGGCTTCCTTCCCTTACAAAGCATTATTCTCTTGTTGGCTGACAGCACCTCTTTGTCTGGGCAGAAGAGCAGTGCAAGCACTGACCCTGGAAGCCAGTGCCCACTGGCCTTCAGAAGTGAATGCTACTGCCATCGCCCAAACATACTCCATCCTCTTAACTCATGAGCTAATGTACTGGTTTTCTATCTCCCGTTTTGTGCCATGTATCACGGGTGACCATCACAAACAAAATCACTGCTGGAATTGCTGAAACTGGCTTTGTACCCTGCAGCTAATAATGTCTTTCTACCGCCCTTTTGGGAAGTGTTATATAGCCTCTTGATTCTGCTCCTGTTGACTTCAAAAGACATGCACCCGACAAAGCCCTCTCCCTTCCAAAACCCTATGCACAGGATATGGCTGGATGGAGTTAATTTTCTTCCTAACAGCCCGTATGGTGCTGTGTTTTAGATTTGTGACTTCATCAGTGTTGATAACACACCAATGTTCTAGCTCCTG
>NW_009198617.1:2643-23839 GCF_000690835.1 Fulmarus glacialis | reverse complement strand
CAGAGCATTAAGACCTTCCTTGTTTCTCACTCTACCCCCCCAGCGAGTAGGCTGGGGGTGGGCAAGAGGCTGGGAGGGGACACGAGTGGGATGAAAGGGAGGGTTAGTCTTTCCAAGGTAGTCGTTGCTCAGAGACTGGCTGGGCATCAGTCTGCTGATGGAAGGTGGTGAATGACGGCTTTTGCAGCACTTGTTCCCTGTGCCCCCACCCCGCCTCTTTTTTTTTTCCCTTCGTTTATTAAACTGTCTTTATCTTGACCCAAGAGTTTTTCTCACTTTTGCTCTTCCAATCCTCTCCCCATCTCACTGGGGGAAGAAGTGAGTAAGTGGCCAGGTGAGTGTTTAGCTGCTGGTTGGGGTCAACCCACCACACCCTAAAACCCCCCAAAGTACATTTTCAGGCTAATCTTTACTGGACTTAACTTTTTTTGTAATCGCCTAAAAATCAGCTAAAATCACCCTGTGCCAATCAAAAACTCCCTTTAGCTGGGTCTCAAATTGCCCTGCATTCTGATTTTTTTCAGATCTCATGGTCACTTCAGACTTCAGGACACGCTAATTCAAATAAACGTAAGTAAAGCCATGTAGGGACCCAGGACACATTGCACCTGTAAGGCATCACAATACTTTTCAGAAGCTTTCTAGACCTCAACCCTTGAAGTTTAGAAGGTACAGCCGTAGATTTGGGGTAATGGCATTTGGTCTGGATTTGGATTGCCAAATCCTTCCCTCCTAGGAGTCAAGTCTCCCTGAGACACTGAGGAAGCAGAGAAAGGAAAAAGCAATCTCGGTCCGCCACTTTTCTGTGTGGCTCTCGGCCATGCCCATCTCTGGATTTTGTTCTCAAGTGCTGAAACGTTTCAGGCTGTTCAGATAGGGAGAGCTGCGCTTTTGGAGGCTGTCCAAACCATCCATTAGGCTTCTCTTAGCGAATAAATTGTTCTGCTTGATTCATGGGCAACGCTGTGGTCTCTGAAGAGAGTTAACCAGAACGTAACCAGGACTAGCACATAATGCTGTGCAAGTGACTGGGACCAGTTTGATCAATTCCAAAACAAACAGCACGAATTTTATTCCAATTGAAATACAAGTTCATTAGGTCCTGAAAAGTAGCTTTGTAGGGACAGGTGTGCGACCACCCCTGAACCCCTCATTTTATACATAGTCTTCCCTATTATCCTTTGCAGCATTTCTTATCCTCATTTTCTCCACCAGCTCGTCAGAGCCACCAGGTGATTGTCGCACACACTTTCCCCACCTTTCTCTGCACACATCAGTGATTGGCAAAATGTCACCCACTGCAAGAGTTTCTGCACTTCCTACAGCATCTTTCCATTGCAATACCGCTACGGCACTCCTCTGAACCAGGTCTAGGACACCAGCACTTCACCAAGCTACATCCCAGCTCCATGGCTCTGAGATAAAAAGAAGCGGAACCTGCTCAGGTTCCTTCAGAAGCTGCTGCCTGACCAGCTTGAGTGCAAAGTGATCATCACCAACAGCTCCAATTACCGTCATTTTAACTCTCACAGTCATTTTTCATCACTGGAGGTATCAAATTGCACCAAGTTCCTGAGCAGGGTCCCCATCGCGCTCTCCTCCTCTTTCTTCTGTCTTGGCCTTGCACAAGGCCCTCTTCTGCCTGGTGGGATGCAACCCCAGTCTGTTGACACTTAACCTTGCCTGAACACTCTACGACTCAGGATGACAACAAGCATTTCATCAGCAGTTGTCTCAAAGGGTACAATAATAACCAACATGACCAAAGCAGCTGACCTTGCAGAGCAGGCATCATGTCTGCTTCTCCCTGGTTTGTCCGTGGAAGCATGAAGAGGTCCCTAACAGCACAAGGTGGGGACATGCACACCTACAAGCCCTCACCGGTAGGAGCTATGCGTGTAAGTGGAACAGGAGAGAGTTTAGACACGAGGATAAGAGCTAGCCATACTTCTAGAAGTATTTGTGAGCAGCTAGCGAGCCCTCAAATGCCAGACCTCAAAAGCCAACTTTACTTCAGTCAGACAGACGCAAATTTTGGAGGACCTCCATTAAGGTTATTCAAGGTACCTCCTTTTCCCTCCAGAATAATCAAATGCATATCTGGCCTATCATCCGCAGTGCAAACACGACCCAAACGCTTCCAGTGCTGACAAATATATTCTTCCATCATTGCTCAATCGCTATTTGCTCAGTTTAGCTCCGTGTGTATTATAATAGCATTTAAAGACAGAGCCAGCCTTCCAAAGCAGATGAATCTGAAATTAACAACAGAGGCATTTTCGCTCTGAGGTCTGGATGAGAGCATAAAATAACTGAACTTTGTTCCTGTGGCTTATTACATCATCCGGCCCCTCTTTGACTGAAAATATTTCTATTCCTCATTCCAGCCCATCTGTTCTTCAGAAAACTCCTTCTCTCTATTTACTTGAAAACCAACTAACTGGAGGCAAAGGCGCAAAGGAAAGTATGTTCATAATTAAGCAAAGAGCACTGCATGTTTATTCCCGCTAGTGCATGTGCACGCATACACACGTGTGTGCACATGCCTATTTTTAGTTACACTGTCAAAATCGGCCTAATGTTTCACAGCAAAGGAGGTCGTCTTGACCCGAAAAACACATCATTATTTCTAATTAGGAAATAAAGAAACAGAATTGTCAAAAATATCTCTCTGCAGGGGAGCTGTGCTGTGAGATGACGGGACTTTTCCCTGCTGTTGTGTTTTCTTTAGCTTTAGTTTACTTTGGTGTGAAAACTGAGCCCAATGAAACTCGTCAGCTGGCAGGGAAAGGAAGAAGGGGGTTAGGACAACGGTGCTGCCCTCACCTTCCTGTGTGGGTTGGGAAAGGCATTTTGGGTCTTCTCTTCAGATGAAAAAGTGCACTCCTCCAACAGAGGTTCACCTCATTCAGCACAACCTCACCTGCCTGTACTGCATTCAGGCTGTCTCTGCTGCTGCACCTTTTCTTGCACTGGAAGGAGACCAAGCCAAAGCGGTACACACACTTTCTGTCAGTGCAATGCATGCCATCAGTATATGAATTATTTCCACTAAGACAGTTGAGCACATCTCTAACAAGAGAGGTATTCTCCTCTTTTTGCCATCTATAGTGGGGAAATGACACATTCCCCTTTGTCTTACCCTTCCTTATTATAATCACTTCTGGAAAAAACCCACTAATTTACCATTTGCCGGGACAGTGCCTGTAATGAGATGGGTCTCTACTGAGTTCGTGGCCTCAGGACACAACTTTAGCACACGCAATAGCAGGGGCATGGAAAGAGAGCTTCATTGCACCGTCCCCAGGAACAACACCCGCATGGCTGCCAGACATTGGGACACAAATGCTCTGAAGAAATCCTAAATGACTCAGGGCTGAGCTCATTTGAAACAATGAATGCAAAACCACATGCGAAGGGGTGAAACCCCCTCTAATGACCACACTGATGAATTCTCAGAAATTGTCGGCCGAGGGGAAATGCATTTGTACTGTTTGACAGATGGAAATCGCTTGGGCAAGGCTGCCCGGCGGCAATTTTCTCCACAGAGCAGGGAGGCAGAGCAGACCTCCAGGATGTGTCTCTGAGGTGGTAGGACCCAGCAGGGTGCACAAGCTTAGGCTCAGCCATTCACACCTTCCTCAGAAGCTGATTTATTTCTCCCAGGACAGAGGAGAGGCTCTATAAGTTTGAACAGTGACATTCAGTCAGGTTTTTCCTTTCAGCTACGTCTCCAAGCTAGAAGAGAAATTCCACCACATGGGACATGACACACTGCACAACAGCCCAAACTAGCAGGGTTTCGAGGTAGGGTTGGAGAAGATCATTCATACTTCATGCTCACCCTTGGTATCTCTGTTAACATCCTTAACATCTACTTAATTTAGTCTCTGATCCACTTAGATCTGTACTGGGACCATTAGTAGTTGTATTACAAGGAACTCCACTGATGCAAGTCTACTTTGCTGCTTGTGGTGTATCAAAAATTGCCTCTTTCTAGATACAGGGTCTGTTCACGTGCTTCTGGGTTGTAATTCACAGTTGGTTACGCTTGAAACAGAGAGGTTTCAGTGCAACTACTGAAAAGATTATGGTACATAAGACTATAAAAACCTGAGCAGCAAACCACTGAGGGTTTGAAGCACTTGAAGTCTGTATAGATGTGGTACACAAAGAATGGGAAGGAAAACAGGGATTCAGAAAGATGAGATCAATAGAGCTCTGGAAGAAAGGAAGTGCTCTCCTGGGGTATGCAACCCACAAATCCGAAGCAAAAACAGGTTCAAAGTTAAACCCTTTCCAGCAATAAAAGGAAAAAGACCTATGATTTTCATATTCTGAATGAGGTCACTGAAATACCAAATAAGAGGCAAGTATGTCCACCTTCAAGCCATTGCGCACCCATTTTTTCCCTAGTTAGAACTACTGAGCAAATCCTATGCAAATTCTTCGAGAGATCGTAGGGTGCAGAAGACACGCTTCCGCACAAGTGTACCTTTTGCCACATTTTGTCAGCCTGGCTGTAAAAGGGGCACTTGGCACTTCATTAGCTGCCATGCAAAGCTCTAAGGGTTGCTGCAAGGATGACCTGCAAAAGTCCAGTTTGACGTATGTGCTAGTGACAGCGTTATCTGGTGGGATCGCTCATCTCTTACACACGTTTCCCAAGTGCAGAAAGAAAATCCACACTACTGGCTTTTAGAAAAAAAGAAAATCACACACCAAGCGATATGCTTTAAGTCTGCATTCATGTTGAGAATGAAATGGGTTCATCATGTCCTGCTTTATCCACAGGGGTACAAAATGCAAGTGGTTTGACTTTCTTCTCTTACCTCTTTTTGACATTGTCAGAAGACTCCATTACGCCTGAGGAGTACATCAGGCAGATAGCTACACTCAATCCATTTAGCTCCATAAAGCAAAGTGGCCGTGCTCGCAACAAATCTCATTTCCCATACAGAATGAAACAGATCTTGCAAAGTGTATCACTTCAGAGAACAGAGTTTAAAGAAAGTACTTGCCTGCAATCTGTAGGCACAAGTACAGGCAGCAGCCTTGTTTTTGTTTCACAGCAATTTATTGGAGCAAAAGACCTAAGAACTGGGCCTTTAAATTTTTATCTCCCGATATATCTGGTTTTCAGATAAAATTATTTGCATATAGAAGTTATTGTCCTTTCCTACCGTCCACAGGAATACTGTCCTTGACTTTAACAGGAGCAAAGCAATCTGGTAGTCAAGGAAGATGCTTTTCTACAGATACAACTTACACCTGCAAAATATGCTTCTGTGTCCTTGAGCCTGAAGTCTGTAACCCCTTCCTGACTTACAGCATCAAAGTATTACACTGATTCGCCTGATTTGTGTTCTCAATTCGCTACACCCTGCTGGAGGGTGTCCCGCTCTATGCAATAACCCCTCCAACTTCCAGCACAGCACCTCTCTGGATTGATCATGTAGCTCAGACCAGAGGTAAGTAATGCACAGTGGGAGAGGGTATTTTCTTACTGCTTGTCTGTAGCTTCATCTTTCACTTGCCTCTGGATAGTGTTACTAAACACTGACTTTTTTTCAAGCTTAGCCAGAACGGGCACAACCCATTTCCTGATGTCTTGGAACCCATCCAAACCATCCATTAGCCACAAGTTCACAAACTGATATATCTTCCAAAAGGCTCATGGGCAACGCTATTGTTTCTAAAAAGAAGTTAACTTCAGGTAAATGAAATAAGATTTACTGCTTGGGACAGATTGCAAGCAGTAAATAACTCGGAATTTATGAATTGTCATCCGTAAGACTCCATTCATCTGCAGCCATAAGGGGCCCTTGGACCACTCAGCACGGTAACTCTCCATTAAATCACTGTTATTTATGTACATTGTAGGAGGCCTGGATGTGGATCACATCTCCGTGGTGCTAGGTGCTACCCGAACACTATGTCAGGTCATCACAATCACATTATCCTGATAGTGCTGGTCAATACGGCCCTGAGTAGAAACTCCTACCAGCATCTCCTCCTACATCTCCCCTGCCATCTGCTTCATTAGCAGGTGATGTAGAGCACTTGTGAGCCAGACAGCTAGCTCGTTCTGCGGAAGGCGCTGGTAAGAGACCCTCAGTTCCTATCACAAGGTTGAGTCCTTGGCAATGGTGATCACCAAGGCACACCGAGGCCACAACAGAGCCCCAGAGATGTACTGCCATGCAAGACCTTCCCTCCCCGCTGCTCCCTCCCACTGGCTGCTGTGGGCTCTTCAAGGCCAGGCTTGTTGCTATCCAGCAGAAAACATAGCACCTGAATTTAAAGACCTGCTCTTTCCCCTCGGCAAGCCTCTGGCCTTGCTGCCAGGCTCCGCAGTCTTCTCAGCAGCATCAGTCCTGAGCAGCGAGAGGTCCCTACCATCGGCACTAACACAGATCTGCAGAGGCTCCTTCCTACCATTGTTTTCTGTGTTTCCACTATTACTAAATTCCCTCCAACCACACAAAGCCTGTAATATTGCATTGGCAAATGCAGGATGGATTTCTCACCCCTAGGTAACTCACCAGACCCTCATGATTCACCATGCACAACAGCTGTCTATAGTGCGTGTCCCAAAAACACCTTGCAGCAAGGGCTAGTAGCAGCACATCTCAGGCTTGATGTGCTCTAAACAAGAGCCCTAGGGTTTTGCTGCTTCAGATCCCTTGGTTTGTCCAACACCTACGATCTTTTAGCAGTTTCACACACAATTCTTCCAGAAATATATTCTTAATAACACTGTTACAAAACAACCTCAAGGGACCGAGTGTCATAAACAACCGAGCCACCATCACTCCCAATGTGTGCAGCCCATGAAGCTGAGCCATCTGCTTCTCAACACTCTGAGCAGAGCTGACCCTTCAGAAACTCTCCACCCTAGGACCTGCTGGTAGTGTACGGCAGAGGGGAAAACTTTACTTCATGTTTGTAGGTTTTTACATCATGGTCCAAAAAAAAAAAAAAAAAATTCTGAGTCCCCATCTGTTTTGCAGTACAAGGCATTGATTTTCTGTGGCAAGGGGGGGTGTTAATATGGGACAGAGACACCCCTGTGAAACAAAAGCTGTTTACGATTACCCGATACCATGTCATATTAAGGACTGTTACCACCAATAGCACATATAGATCAGGGTTGGTGCATGTCTCTCTTTTCCCCTCTTCCTAGAGGCTTCAAATCTGACTCAAACATACAGATGTTTACATGGTGGGTGAATAACCACTCAAACAATATGAAAGTCGCCACAAGCGAAAGTACTCTGAGCCAGCAGTGGGAAAAAAGCTGAGAGAACCCACGCAAAATGGAGAATGCAATACAGAAGCAGTGCCAGGGTGGCTAGCAGCATCCGTGTGAAAATGGTACCCTTGGATGCACAAGTGGGTTGAAATCTTTCCCGCGGTTACACCCAACAAGGAAACCTGTCTGCATGCAGAGGCCACCTACTACTGATTCTGCTGCACTGGGGACAGCAACAGCGCAAATTTCATCAAGGCTCAATTCAGACAAAATAGATACCCATCAAAAAATAAAATTATCGAGTTGAATTCACATTCTTTTCCTGAGGTCGACAAGGTTTAACTAACAGGTTGATTCTGCCACTGACTTTGCACACAGAGTTATGGAAAATGCCAGAATTTCACTCATTTTCTGGATGTTATTTGTGGTAGCAGGTAATTCTTAATAACCCCTCAGAGCCATCCAGTGTCTAATTGTAAAAATAATTTCACAGTTAATTTGTAGGAAAAAATAGGTGATTTCAAATAATCTTTTAAAGCTGAAATTCAATCTTGCAGACCAAAAGTCCCAAATATCCAGAGTTACCTAGAAGGAAACATTGAGAAGAAAAGCATGCTTGAGCAACTCACCTCCAAAACGCTGGGGTTTTCTGCATCAGCTGCAGCAAGCACTGGCCCCAGCACAAGCTCCGCTTCAGGAACAGAAGAGTTGAGCATCACGCAGCAACCAGAGCAAAACCAGCAATCCTTGGAGGAGCTGCGGTCTGGTACTTGGGAGATCTGGGTTTCCCTTCCACCGCTAGCGCTGCCGTTCCTGCATGCTCTCAGCCAGCCACACAGTTAGCACTTCTGTTGAAGAGAAAAGGAGAAAAATTCATGTCTCGCTGGTCGTCTTGCTTGGTAAGAGTGCAAGTCCCTTGGAGCAGGGCTATCTTTCCCCGTGTGCTCTGCCCAGCCTGGATGGCCCCGGTTAGCCAGAGTCTCAAAACACAAATGCTGATGAGCGGTGGCTGTTAAGTAGCATATACGTGTGTAGACAGAGACACTGAAGGGAACCCCCCTGCCAAACATGTCCATGTTTCCTTGGCAGGAAGGCAACAGTATGATGAAGAGTTCAGGCTCAGATGTATTAATAAAATGCCAAAAGGAAGCCCAACTACTAAAACACCTTTTTGGAGACGCCACTAATCTCAAGTCTCCCAATTTACACACATCCGTGTTCCTGCTCCCTGAGAGAACGGTCACAGACTTCGCTTTTAAGCCCTCAGAAAGTTTCACATTGCACCAGAATGATGTATTTTGTACACATTATTACAGTCATTTAACTTCAAAATCCTGGTCAAAAAAAAATGCATCTAACCAGTCCCACAGTTTTAACAAACCTCCAAACAAAGGCCAGGCAAGTTACTGTTTTTGACGCAGAGTCAGGTGCTGCCTTGGCATGGCCTAGAGGGCCATACCTCATTTCCCAGCCATTTCCAGGGCACCACAAACCCCAACTATCGGGCAACGAGCTGCTCGCCGCCATATGACACAAGGGGCCCCTGGCTTCGAGGAAACCATCGCTTTGTTAGAGCGGCTTGAACAGAAATTTTGGGCGGGATTGTAACACCTTGCAGTATCTCTCAGGGGGATGAGGAGTGAATCTTTGGGACAGGTTTAGGGCCTGCGTTCGGCGAGCATGCCTCTGATACACCGGCCTTTCAGCCAGCATCTCTTCAGAGACTCAGAGGTCTTGGCTACTACAGTTTCATGGTGGCTGCAAACTGACTGAAGAAGACTATGCTAACGAGGCTTTCCCCAGCAAGGGCAGAGGCACTTACGGGTGCTCGTTGGCCAGCAGACACAGCAGCACAGCACTGAGATACAGGAACTGAAAACAGCTTCTGCCATTTACCCAGCAAGCTCACAATTGTTTTTCTTCTTTGGCAGCTCTTTCTAAAACATTAATGATCTCTGATCAGTCCCATTCTGCTTCCATGTTGGGATTAAGCCCCAAGATGTGCAGAATCCATGAAAATCACATTGAGAAACTGAGAAGGCTGTATCACATCTGTTGGCTGAAAGGCCCAGGATCACTGAGAGCTCTTGCTCGGGGGCCATGAGCTACCAGTGACTCACTGGGGTTTCTACCATAGCAGTCTTTATTAATTGATTTACTATGACAAAGGATCTTGTGTTTATCGCATTTAACATGGGCCAAAGTCTTCCCTGCACACATTTCAACTCATACATTTCAACTTCAGGTCCAACAACTGCAGCTAAGAGGAGAAAATGTTCTGCAAAAATCCAATTACTTAAAACTGAAAGTGAAAAGTCTGTGCTGGCATGATCACCTCTACATTTGGTCTCTAACAAGCTGAACCTTGTGAGCTTTTCAAGCCCTCTCCCAGCTGGCAGTAATGCAACGCAGGACGCGTGTTATCCAGAGGGCTGGTTGTCCCCGCAGCACCCGTCTGCAGGCTCTCCAGCCCAGTCTGCGCTGAAGCACCAGCACAGGACATGGGGTTCCTCCTGAAGCGAGACCAGATAGGCTGCAAATGCCTTTCTGAAATACTTTCAGGTAACCTGCTCCTCTGCCCTGCTTTGCTGTCCCCTCTGAAGATGTGCTTAAAACGACAGCCACCTACATTTATGCCTACCCAGTCTATATCACCACGGGCTGTCCTGTACTTCTCCTTCAGGTTCCTCTGCAGCTCCTGAACAGTTCTGCAGCATTTGTCCCTAGGAACCACAAACCAGCCCCACGTCTACACAGCTGCTACTCTCACCTGGTATCACAGCTCAGGGGTGCCCAGACAACACCAACATGTTCCTCCAGAACCGCCTGACTGGAGGCTCTTTGTTAGAAATTTCCCCTTGCTCTGCCAGCCTCCTTACTCATTCCCAGATCGTCTTTCTCCACCGCTCCCATATTCTTCTCCCTCTCGTTTCTCTTTGCAAGGCCCTTTTCTTTGGAAATGACACAATTTCCCTTTGGGGCAGATTAGCAAGTGGGGTTTGGCCGTTGTGCCTGGGATCCCTCAGCAAGGATCAGTAGGTGGGGAAAAGAAATAATATATAACTTCTTGTTGCTCAATGGCTCCTCTGTGTGCGTGCTCCTCGTGTGGGCAGTGGTTAATTACACTGCCTTCAGCACCGCCGCTCTATCACTGAAGTATCACGTCCTTCATTAAACGCAGGGCTGCAGCCATGTGGTTTACATGTCCTTCTGCACACCAGCCCCCATGTGAGGGGGCATGGGTGTTTGGCAGCCCTGCAGCATACACAGGCAGCCCCTCAAGGTCTTCAGGGAAGAAAAAAATACTGCCAAAACCTGTTCCTTTTCTTATTCCAGCACTTCGAAAACATAAATACAGAGCGAACGAGACTAGCTGAAGCCATGGGAAAGGGAATATATGACGTGAGCATAGAAAGAATAGTTGCAAGACTGTAAGGAGAGCTAAAGGAAAAAAGCCTTGTTGGGACAGGTTTTCCATGGGATCGCAGCAGTTGGAGCAGCACTGGACTCAGAGGAAGAGCACTCTTCAACTACCTTGAGGAAAGGGAAGGATGATTGTGAGCAAAGGGTTCATTTCCTTCCCAAACTTTTTCTTTTTAGGATTCATTACCTTAGCAATGTGTCGGGCCATCTCTCCAGGTTAAGGTTTTTCATCCTTTCTCCTGGGAAACAATTCCTTGAATTAACAATGCTCAAGGCCATGTCTCCATCTGGCATGAATTCCCACAGCTTTCAGTGAAGCTACAACAACCGCCAGCAGCAGATCCGCTCAGCCCACCCTTAAACTTTTCTTAACTTCCTCTGCTGCCTCTTACGCTAAAGCCCCTTTGGGCTAGAGCTCCGCTTCCTTCAAAGTGGCTTGCCCCTTCGAATACTTGAAAGTACATTCAACTTTACACTGTTTCAGCAAGGAAAATTTAGCTGTTGTAGCTGCTCCTTCAATCCATCCCACTCTCACACATTCAGTCTAGTATGGAGCCTCCTGCTCCTACACATTTTTGAATGCTTATGTGAAGCAAGCAGAAACCCCAAGACTTCTGAGGTGGGCCCCGGTCTGGCACAGGATGTAGTCAAAGAAACCAGTGGATTAACAGCCATTAGGGAACCTCAGCCAGGCTTCAAACATAAAACCCAATACTTCCTGCGTGGCTGAGGAGCACATGCCTGAGGGACAGTGCCCCTTTATGTGCTCCCAGACACGTTGTGTGCGCTTGGGTCTCCAGAGTCCAATAAGCTCAGCAGGAGCAAAAAATAGACAAAGATGAAATCAAATATCATGACATTTTCTCAACATTTCTAGTCAAACAGAAAATTAAACAGGCTCAGTATTATTGCCAGAATGTTAATTTATGCACCGCTTTAGGGAAAGCAGATTCAGGCACACACAGAAGGTCAGGTTTAACGCTGTTATTAGCTGTGCCCTCCTTCCTCCTAGAAAACCTCACAGAGCTACCTCCCAATCAAAGGGGAAATATTTAACCTGGGGAAGAGGTGGATGAAAGGCTGGAGCTTTATATGGAAGAGGAAAGCAGGGACATTTCAAATCACTTGGTGACAGGCAGACTGAGAGGGCACTATCTACCCCCAAATCATCTCAATCTCTGCCCATGTGCAACGGCTTCTGCATATAACAGTGTTGTGGATACACTATACTGGTGGATTTTGGGGTTTTTTTTTTTTTTGTTATGACACAGTGACACTAAAATCTATTATCCTGTGCCCATGAAATAGGTAGTAGGACAGTTTACCCTCTTCAAATATCAAAGATTGCATTAATAAATAAAACACTTAATCCGAATCAAAGTTCTAATAATGCGAGTTAAAGGAGTAGAGATATTTCTACATCGTGCTCATTAAAGCACTGTGAGGGAGTGCAGAAGAGGTGGCTTAAAGACAGTAGCTTACAAGCGACAAAAAATTCCTAAGTATGACCCTTGCCCCAGGCTTCTCGAAATCAGGTTTTGTGCCATACCTGTACATTGATGTGTATGTGGAAATCGCATACACCCTTTGGGCTGGAAGTCTCCTCCTGTGGATCAAAACCCCTGTTTTCATACAACGCAGAACACAGCCGGCAATGTAAAACTAGTGCTGGCTGCACTGGCAATACGCATAGAGGAAAGCTGGGCGCAGAAAGCAGGGGAATTTGGAAAAAGTGCCAAATTGTCCATCTCCACAGGCACCAAACACCAGCTGCAGTTGTGAAAATGGATCTCCAAAACCACCAGCATCGCTAAAGGAAGAGGGGACCCTCCTTCCCCAAAAATCACACTGCACAGAATCCGTGACCATGGTGTTACCAGCTTACTGCGGACAACAGCTGATATGCAGGTTCCCCACTGAGCTGTGGTAGTCCTGAACCGATTTCAGGTCATCTTTCTGAGTTCTCTGCCAACTGAAGGAGCTGGATAGGAAAAATGGGCTGACTGCAGACGAAATGTGAACCTGAAGCACTTGCTGGAATGAGCACTCATTACATTCAAAGACTCGCAAGAGAATTGAACGCTGTAATGACTTTTTACAAGTTTGAGTGAACAGATGCATTGTGAATACCTCTCAAAATCCCTCTCCTGAATTCATATTTACCAGCCTTTGGAAGTATCTCTTTCTTGGAAGATCAAACATCCTGACTCCTTCCAACTAATTAAATGGATTTCCCTGGGAATAAATTGTAGCTGTCATCTAATCAGATGGTGCATTTTAATAAGATGTTGGCTTTCCAGTGTTGAAGTATCTGATTTCCACAGTGTTTTGGTTAGACTACGTATCCTGCTTAGGGCTCAAGTCTAGTTTGTTAACAAAGAAGTTAACATCTCAGTGGAAAAAAATTATGCCACCAATTCAAGCCCCCATTTCAGGTTTTTTTGCTTCTCCCTTCATATCCTTATTAGGGTCTTCCTGTTTTTCTTTCTTCTGAGAACAGTGAAAACTTAGCACATCACCAACATTCCTTGTGTCTTTTTGGATACTATCAACTGTTTATGGCCATACCAAGAAGCTTGGTGTCCATCCACTTTGTCTCAAGCCCTTTCTCCAATCAGATGTAAGTGTGGAATGAAAGCTTCGTCAACATTCCTAACAGCTAGTGTTTCCAGAATAACAGTGCCAGAAAAAATCCAAATACAATGAGCAAAAGAAGGAGCAATGATATCTAAAGTCATTCATTAGAAAGGACTTAAGTTGTCCTGATATGTCCCAGAGCTGTCAGCAGTGTCAGTACTTTGTCACTACTGCAGGTGATGGAAGACGCAGCTCAAGTCAAACCAGGTGGCTAAACTGATCCACTTACTGAAAGACTCTTCATTTACTTTTTAAAACCAGTAATGTGCCTATGCAACAATTCACAGTTTTCAGTGCTTTTAGTAGCAATGGGACCAAAGTGTAGAAAGTAACCACAGGAGAGGTGACAATCTGGACTGAAACAATCAGTGGGCCTCTTGGGATGGTGAGCGTCTTGGGAACGCTCTCTCGTATTCTTCCCTGGCAACATAACTATGAAGCAACCACACCTGGTAACTCATATCACTTCTACCAGTGAAATACGTATGCCCAGATAGCCTGCATTACCACACACACAACTGACCAAGCCCTGAGATGCATCTGGTCACATTGCATTCATTCCCCAGAGGAACTTAGAGGGATGCAGTTCCTTACCAGGAGCTTTTTAGGGGTATCACAAACCATGCGCCAACTGCTTACTCATAGCCAGTGTCACAATAAGAAAATAGTATCAAAGTCTTGCAGTACAAGTCATTAACACATTGAAGTCACTAAGGGTGATGCTTGCAATTCTGCTGTAGGTACCAACTCTGCAGAGCATTACTCTCAGTTTGAGTAGAAAGTCATTTGAGTAGGAGTCGGGCTTTCTAGGTTTCTTGTGAGAAAGCATCTCCGTGCATGCAACAATAGAGGCCAATTATATGAGGCATGATATTAGGGCTAAAAGTGAACATGAAGCAAAGGAGGCTAAGGGCACACCAAGGGAAAGGAGACCCAACTAGAAGAACTTTGCTGAAGTTGCAAAGGCCATAGAAAAGGCCATGAAAGACACTAGACTGCTTGCATGACCAAGAGATCAATCACACTAAGTACATGTCTTCAGTAAACTTTTCAGAAGTGGACTTTTTCAAAAGGGAAGTAAATTGTCTCTCTCTCTCTTCCACTTAGATGTCTTTTCCCCCACACCAATATGAGCATAATACGGTTAAGCCTTCTAGCTCTCTGTCAAACAGTTGAGGTGGGTCAACAGGGACATAAACAGAACGCTTAAGTCCCTCTGTTACAGAAAAGCAGGCTAGTAAATTGATCTCAAACAGGACAAACTTGGAGTAGTTTGGGGGTTTTGTTTGTTTGTTTGTTTCAGGTTAAGTGGGGTTAATGTTTGGATAAGAAGCACATTCCAGTGTGATTTCACATCCCTGGGGTGGAGTCCTGCAGCTGCTGGTAGCGCACATGTATTTTGCTCAATATATCCAAAGAAAGAATTATGCAAGTAATCAAACAAAACAACTGAGGATACATCACAATTTGGGTAGAACGCTGAGATGAAGTGTTCCTGTTCTTGCTATATGCACCAAGGAAATCAAAGGACTTTTGCATTCCCCGAGAACTGATCTTTTTTTTCCAGCCATTATTGATTCTAAGTGGGAAAGAGAAGACATGTGGCTCATCAGAAAGGCAGAAGGCTGATGGTACTGGCACAGAGGGAACATCTCCCTGCAGCAAAATCTGTCCTGCCACTCCTGGCCTTCACTTGCTCACCTCTCCCTCAAGGACCATGCAACACCACCTCGCTGGGTGCCAACCTGAGAGATCCTGACTGCAGGTCAGGAAGCTCTGAGGAACATCAACACATGCTGATATTCACCTGGCAGCAACCAAGTCAAGACAGATGCCCCTTCCCATCACCTGAGCGATGACTGAACAGCTGATAGCTGCACAGTGCTATCGAACACACATAGCAAGATGCCAGCTATTAATTTCTCACATTTTTTCCCCAACCTCCCCTCTTCTCATGCCTTGCCAGCTCACTTCACCCTTCCTTACAGCAGGCTGAAGCCACTTCATATCCTGCTGGCTTTATTCCAGCTGTCTTGACACAACAGTTTCTCCTATTTCTAATCATGCATTTCCTGGCATGATCCCCATTGGAAACCTCCAGTTCTGATAACATTTGATGACCTTTCCTTTATTATTTCCCCACGGTGCTCTTCGGTCCCTGATAGGTTCTAAAATTGGGATTTGCCTTCCTGGAAAGCCAGACACTCTGGGCGAATGACTCATGAGCCTTGGCATGCGGCTCAACAGCCCAGGACACAAAGGCAGTACCTTCCCCCCAACACAGTGCATCTAACAGTAGGAAGTATTATTTTGCAGGGCTGTGCTCAGTGATTTCCTAGAAAAGCAACAAAAATGCCACATGTGTTTGTATTTCCATGTGAATTCAGCACAAGGAAATCCACACAGGCCACATGCGGTTTAGAAATTGTAGGTGTTGTGAGCATAATGTCTTGCCGTTGGTATGCAGTAAACATTCCACATCTTTAGGGGAAACTCCCACATAGCCAGGAGAAGGAGGGTTTTTAAAACCCAAGATCCTAACTTCAGCGCAAAGGCACGAGCAAACAATAAATTTTACATCTGCAAAGGAAGCGTCCAATTTCACTCAATTATTTTGATACGCTACTTTAGTGAAGTGATTGTGCAAGAGCAATCATAGGCAGACCAAAAAAAAGGCTTGGCGACATACAAACTCTGAAGAGAGAAAGATGCCTTAGAGTTAAGCCTCTGCCAATGACCAGGTCACACTGCAGAAGTCAACAGGGCCAGATTTCAACCCAGCTTTACAGCAAACAATCAGAGCCTTGTTCGGAAAGAAAAATCAGCTCTTATCTCACTACCGAAAAAAATCAATGGATATACCAGAGCACTCAGCTTGGAGCATGAAGCTAAGCAGTTGCTAAATCATATCCTCCATGTCAGAAGGATCCTGACGGGTACTGCCTCTCGGATAAATATTTGCCTGTCACATGGGATCATGATCATATGTGTTTCTTTGTCCCTCTGCCACGCCCCTCTGAGATGAGGACGGATGTCCCAACATTGCTTTTTTTCCCCCACTTTATATTTGATTTTAAGCAAACATTTTCTAAATATAAAACCAATCTGGTTCAAAACGTAGAATACTTCAATCTGAAAGACAAAGAACATGAGAAGTATTTGAACTGAAGCAAAAATGTCTCCACTGAATCAACCCAAATGTTCCCTTAGATTTTCTGCTGAAGAAAAACTCAGATTTTGATTCAAGTCTGAATCGAGATTGAAAATTTAACGTTACCTCAACCATGCTAAGGGAAAAAAAGAAACAAATGAAAGCTTTTCCCAGCAGAAGAACCTGCTTCTTGCAGTAAAGTGGCTGGTGTCATCTTTCAGAGCAGGATGGCCTCAGAGAGATCCACCCAAACCACTTCACATGCACTGAATGACTGAATACACCCACGTCCCTTCACAGCAGCAACCCAGCAACTGTATGGGTTTTAGTCCTTTTTGGGAAATAAGTGTACAGCGTGCTCCCCAGCTTCATGTCACAAACATCATATACATATAAACTTCTGCATGTCAGCACATAGCAGATATACAGACCAACACCTAAGCAGCACACACCTCATCCCCCATCCATCCATCGATTCCCAAAGGGCAGAACAATTGTAGAAGCTACAGGAGCTCCAAAGGCACTAGAGACAAGAGAGGTGTCAGAGCTCCTCCAGCTTCCCGACACGTACAGACAACCCAGACACTTTGGGCCAGAGAGAGCAAGAGACCATAAAAATTTCCACTATGGCATTATTGGGGAAAAAAGCATGCATGATTCAACACACCTCTGAGGGAGGAGTCATGTGGAGAAACATTATTCGAGGAATGAAAAAAAAAAAAAGAGCCATGAGGTCATTTATACTGATTCCAGGCTGAACCTTGTAGATTAATTATGGGGGGAAAAAAAAAAAAAGAGGTATTGACAGCTCAATGTTGACCATAAGCCGGTTATTAGAACAAAGCAGGCCGAGCGTGATCTTTGGAGGAAATAGCTTCTGATAGGGTCCTGGTGTTACGTTTCTTAGGTAACTGGACTCTGGCCAAACCATCTGGCTCTTCTGCATTTCATTCTAACAAAGAGGACTTCACAAAGCCTGGAAGAAAATCCTGTACACAAGAAATGTAAGAATCGTGCTCAGAAATGTGCCATTCCAGGAGATATTTGATATATTTTAGAAGGATTTAGAGTTAGAGGAAAGAAGGTAGGGAATGAAAAAAAAATCCTGAAAAAAATGCTTATACCTGAGAAAAAAAGCAGGACAGTCCCTCCATTGTGATACTGTGGAGTTTCGCATTATTTGATCCAAGGTAGGAAACAAGCATCTTACTACTGAAACAGAAAGCCTCTTTCTCCCGGGTCAGAAGAGAATAGCAGTCTTAGGGTCACAGTTCCCAAGACAGTGTCTTGGCTCAGTTTAGAAGAGACCAGCTCAAAAGGGTAGCTTGCCTGCCTTCTTTCCATCAAAACTAATGAAGGGCTATTTAAAACTGAACACAACGATGGTTTCCTCTGATGTAGAGACACCCAAGCGAAATGGCTCAAATCACAGCCTGCTCATCTCCCACCTGTTCAGCCGTCAGGGAAAATCACAAGTCTTCCTCAAAGTCCCCGCACCTCCTTCGACTTAATCCACTGCCTTTAATCATAGAATCATAGAATCATTAAGGTTGGAAAAGACCTCTAAGATCATCAAGTCCAATCTCAGTAGCTAAAGCAAAATTGGATTCATAGGGATGTCCATTGTGGGGAGCAAGAATGTAACTGTGTCCTTAGCATCTACTCATTTGCTGCAGTGTCAGCACACGCAAACTCCAAGTCTGCCATGACAAACCTGCGTTGAGCTGACAACCACAGAATATTTGGCAGGAAAAAGAGATAATTAGGGTTCTCAGCAGACGCTCCTAATCTGCTCTCCAAGGCAGGTGGGAGCTTATTGACAAATTCCTTGAGTTCAGCTGGGTGTCAGAGGAGGTTCTCCTTGTCTCAGGCCAGCCAAGTGCTCTGTCATGTCCTGCCTACCTAAGCAACATGATGGCTCTCCTCTTCATCAGCCAGGCATAGGAACAAACAACGAAGGACATTGCAGAGAGAGACTGACCTTTGCCAGCTCTTAGGCATCCTGTGATATCTCATTTCTCTGTCAAGGCTCATCTGTTTTCATTCAGGTTCCTACCTGCACTGGGTTTGTGGCAGCTGCTCCCATGCAGAGAACAACCCTGGCTTGTTGCCATGAGCCACGACAGCCGTTGTGCAAGGCAAGAGGGCCTATTCCCAAAAGGAGTAGGCAAGAGCCTGCAGGACAGAGATGGCAGGACAAAGTCTGGGTGCTCCAAGGGAGCCACAGAGTTTGTCCTGCAGATGAAGGAGTAAAGCCTCTCTGGGCCCCCATCCAGAAGAGTTAGAGATCTCCCAGCTGTGTATACGTGTATGCAAATATAAACAATCATAACACTGTGAAATAGCACCTTTTGCACATAATCATTATTCTTGGAGCTTTCAGTTTTCATCGTCTTGGGAATCTTTTACTGAACTGTGGACTCCCAGTGTTATGCCAATGGGTTGGGTCAAGTAAACAGCTCTGACCCCATCATCAAGCTTCCCTTTGCTTTTTCTACTCCTCCAGCCTCCCAGCAACGTCAGAGATTACCCTCTGCTCCCAGCTGTTCAGGCAGCTAGACAAAGTGCCCTGCCAGCATCCAGCACCCTGTGTGTGAGCAGGAACGGCAAACTGCCATAACCAAAAGAAATGCGAGGTCGATAGAGCACATTATCAGAGTTAAAGCCAACAAACACTTAGCTACGGGGCTGTGTTCCTCCAGTGCAGCTCTGCACCAGCACTACCTAGGTAGGGCCATAGAAACATGCATCACCACCTCTCCTCTCTTTCCCATGTCCCAGCTCCTCACTTGGTTTTGATTTCAGCAAAACAACTCCTTTGCTGCTCACTTTCATCGCGATCTCTGCAAGGAACTGAATTTCTTCCACCTCACCTGGAGTGAGGGTCAGAAATCCAAAGGCAAAACTTTTTGCCTTATCCAGAAGCTTTTCCTCTGGGAGAGTGGTCCCAAAGGTGCTGGGAGTAAATAAATCAACTTTTCATTTTGCACTTTTTCAGCTTTGGCTGTCCTAAAACTATCTTTTGCCTCAAGTGAAAACATGTATGAAGATCAAAAATCTTTAGTCTTAATGTAAATTACAGATGTACAGATTGAACCAATCTAATGGATCATTGGTGCCAAAAGGAGCTGGTTCCCTCACTCATGCTTCCCTGTTTATCCTCTTCGCCATGGCTCCGGTGCTCAGCAGACCCTGCACTGAGGGTCTGACACCCCAACTCACTCCCCAAATACAGCAAACCTGCTTCTGACAGGTTATCAAGGTGCATCTTCCCAGCACAAAGTCTGCCAAGCGCCAGGACCGGTGCCAGGGAGGAGATGGGAAGACACAGCTGGAAGCAGGGAGAGGATATAACAGTTCGCTGCTGCCAGGAGGAAGAAGTCAGCTTAGCTGTGGTGTCTATAATTCACCCTCGCAACTCTGGCTACCAAGGTGTGACTGAAATAAAGCAGAAGACAGTGAACAGAGCTGGAACCTATGCACCTCCTGGCTAGATGGTAGAGCACTTCCACTCCCCCTTGAAACCACACTTTGCTCCCTCCCCCCATTTCTCAAAGAAGCTTGGTGAGAGAAACTGCATTTCATATTATCAGTACTATTTCCCCTCCTGCCGCTAATGATTGGACTGCAGAAATTTTCAAAAGCACCCAGGAAATGCATACACCCAATTTCTAACAGGAATAAAGTATCAAAAGCCCCTTTGGCTGCATCACTATAACAGCCCATATATATGCAGCCTGCTATAAAGAAATAACAGCTATTTACTGAGTGGTATAAAGATTAGTTTAATGCTATAAATATCTCCAAACATTGTTGAAACACTAACTAATCCCCTCTCACAGCAGCTCCTTGTGGCAAATAAAGACCATTCTTTCTGTGTTGAAGGGCGGTTTAGAGCAGAGACTTTTTTATATATGCAATAGCATCTCCTGATAGTGGCTCTGAAAACTGTCAGTGCTATTAGTGACCCCCCTTGGGGACAGACCAGATTCTAGTATGAGGGCAGATATAAACACACACCCCAACTGGATACTCTTTAAGGAGGGGATGGGGACCTGGCACTTCTCACACAGATCCAGATAGTTACCTTACACCAAAAGGAAGCAGCTATTTAATCACAGTCAATTATTCTGAAACAAGCATAATGTTGCTCTTTTTCATTGCACGGCTGTGATTAAAAGATGAGAGGGACCAACACCACACAACAGGCTCCTGAACTCAGCCAAAAATATAAGATACAGCAGTTGATTGTAGAAAATTGCTTTCTACAGATACTTCACGCCGGCTTTCAAAATTATTTTGGTCCATGGTAGTTCAACCACCCTGAAACTACTCTGGTGATCTGCTTTGGAAGAGGTAGGTATAAGCGTCAGTATGCTGCATCTTCACTCATGTAGAAAGCGAATCCTTACATTTTAGGAAACAACTACCTATAGGGACAGCCTATTCTTAATGTGGAATGATAGGAAAAAAAGTTATGTAACTGTTCCACCCAACTGAATATTGTATATATCTGAAAAAATATATACAGACACACATAAAGCTCAAAGGGCAAAGCATCCTACATGCTGTAAATCAATTGGGATCAGTTTCTCACTTCTCAGCTGGCTATCACACATCTCCCAGGCATTCTGGTATCTGAGGCAGCTGCCTCTGCTCTGAAGCAAGACCAGCCACACACACAGCAGCAAACTGTCCTCCCCACTTCTTGGGGGGCCACCCCGAAAGCC
>NW_009198617.1:0-2622 GCF_000690835.1 Fulmarus glacialis | reverse complement strand
AAAGAGTGGCAGAAAAGGGGATAAGGAAGCTGTCTGTTAGGCAATTCCCCCTTCCATGGCTGTAGGCAGGCAAAGGCACCTTCTGTTTGACCTCAGGAATAATAAAGGTCCCACTTCATCTTTTGGAAAACTATCTCCAGACCATCTCATATGCCACAGTGATTCACTACATACTCTGCAAATGAATCTCAGCATGTATGGTGAGGGGTCTACCTGCAAACCAAGAGAAGCTGGCTTTCACCGTGGTTGGGATTATTGGGGGTCTGCAAGCCCCTTGTGCTGAGAGGCTGCAAGCTGAGCAAGAGCTCAGCAGATGAAGCCAGGATGGAAGAGGCTGGAGGCAGATGCGTTTGCGGCTCTCCTAGACACCTGGCTTCCTTCTCCCAGCCTTAAGAAGGAAGCATATGGGCTGAAGCATAAGAACACCACACCAGGAAAGACTGCATGAGAAGTAAAAGCAACTCCGGGGACAGTTCCTTACTGGGTTTACTTTTGCACGACTGAATAAAACAGCTTTGTTTTTAATCATCAGGGGAGAAGCAAACACTTCTGGGGCACCACATCCCTCCTGGGCCTATGCCCTGTGCTCCGGTCAGGCCATAGCCAGCAGGTCCTGGGAACAGGACACAGCACCGAGCCATTTCAGTTTGGTTCCCTACTCATAAGGCAGCAAGGGACCCAGCTTCTCTCCCCAACAGGGATTTTGATAAACCACACACTGAGCTTGGGTTGGGCATCTCAAAATCAAAGGTGGCAAACATGGCTGTGCTGCACAGCCTAGGATGAATGTCTGCCCACACAAGTCATCTCTCTAATATTTCTCATTTTAGACCCAAATCTACTTGCATTTCTCACAAGCCTGCCATTATCTCCATTTCCTTGTGTAAATTACAGGCAGAAGATACAACCAACATAGGGCTGAGGTTATACCGAACATTGCTCCCATGCAGGGTAGATGAGATCCCCACCGCTGGGAACATATGCTGTTTTTTTGGGGTAGCTCCAGAAATGTCTCAAATCCTTTCTACACTGGCCAGTTCAGACCAAGGTAAAGGCAGGGGTTATGCAGAGAGCAAGGCTGGGTGGGGAGCGCCTTGCTAGTCCAGCTAGCAGGACACTGGTGCTGTTAGCAGGTAAGAATCTGCTTACTCTTTGCTCTTTTCCCTCCAAGACGGGATTTTGGTGCTAAGCCCAACAGAGGAGCGGCAAAGCAGCAGCAAAGTCGCTGGGGAGGGCCATCTGCCACACTCCAGCAGGAGCGAGTGACATCCCCCACCTGGGCTCAGCTGCGCCGGCCAGAGATGGGAGGCCGCCAGCACAGCTCTGGACCTTTACTCAGTTATTCCTCTGAGCTCAGACCAAGGTCTAGGCCATGGACAAAGCTTTCAGACCCCTTCTCCATCTCTTCTTGGGTGGCCTCGCTGCGTAACACAAGCCCCACAGCTGCACATGTAACCCTGTACAGTTACATTGGCTGCTCTTCTACCTGCTTAGCTTTGCACCCACCTGTGTCCATTGAATTATGAAGCAGCAGAGAGACCACCTCTGAGTGGACACAGGAACCTGGCCTGCCTTCGTGCGGGTCAGGGCTGCCAACCAGCCGGGTCACACAGGCTGCTGGGAGCCCCCACACTGAACTGTCCCCAGAACCTGCTGTGGATGTGCCGTCAAAGACAGATATGCAAAGAAATTCTCCTATTTTAAACAAAACCATCATTCAACAAACGCACTGAAATACTTTTGTTAAACATTGGATGGAAAAAAAAAAGGTTTCAAAATGCCTATTTTGACATTTTTGAACCAATGAATCACCAGGAATACTTTGGAGTATTTATAAAAATCTTTGTTTAAATAAAGGGTAAAAATAGAGTTAAGGTTTTTATTTAAAGTGAAGATGGGGGGTGGGATCTGCAAATTCTTGTTTGGTTGTTGTTGGGTGGGGTTTTTTGGGGGAACATTTGAGTTTGTATCCAGGTTTAGGAAAGAGAGAGAGACCGACCAACTCTTGAAATTTTCCACAGACCAAAACACTGTCCCTGAGTATCTCTATGCACCACCTGCATTGCTTCTATTTCCCCATCAAAACTGTCATGTATCAAGCAAGCTTATGTCGATAGTCAGCTAATTAAGGTTTCAGAGGCCTGGATTTAAGGAGAAGAAAAACCAAACCAAAACAAAAAAAATACACTAAAGGTTGCAAGCAATGAAACCCCAATGGGAACAGAGTCTGGAAAATTCAGCCTTGCACTGGCCAAGAGCCTTCCCCGTCGTGTAATGTTTCTGGAGCGGACGAGCCAGTAAACAGCATACCAAGCTGATGTGCACCATATGACAGAAACCTGCGAGGAGAAAACTCTCCCAGCCCTCGCCTGCAGGGACCCAGGATCAGGGAAGATGGGCAGTTTTTGGTCCTGCCAACTGCTTTAGTCAGACCAGTTTTTGGTCCTGACATTGCCCGCTTTGCTGCGAGGAGATGCTGGGTTACTGCCCGCAGCCTGCCTGCTGCAGGCCTGGGAGAGGAGAGGGACAAGCCACCCCCTCCTGCTGTGAAGATGGCAGCAGCATATTAAGATGCAGCAGAGCCGACAGCTATGCTTGTCATAGAATCATAGAATCATTAAG
>NW_009198616.1:7658-9630 GCF_000690835.1 Fulmarus glacialis | reverse complement strand
TTTTCCAACCTTAATGATTCTATGATCTAGTTGCATTGTCCCCCCAGTGGCTGACAGATTTCCCTGCCTTCCCACCATGGTCTGGCCCTGTCGCCCTGAGCCCCAGGGAGCCAAGGGCTTTCCAGCAAGGAAGGAGGGGTGAGAGGGGAAGTTTGCTCATCCAAGGGCTGAAGGAAGGCTCTGGGGCACTTGGGGGCTTCGCCACCCGTTGCACCTCAAGGTGAAAGACAAGGGGCAGAGCACAGCTGGAGACAGAGGAGCACAGCGGGAGCTGGGGCTGCCTGACTAGTCAGGGATGGAGGGAGGGAAGAGTGTGGGGAGGGGTGTCCATGACTTTTTCTGGGAATGCTATCTCAGACCCCAGCCAGAACTAGGGCCATGCCTCCCCACGCTCCTTGCCTAAACTTTCCACCCTTTGATAGAACTCCTTGATGCTACCAGCTGTTTTCCAAGGCTGGGCCTGGCAGAGGAGGGAGGAGAGGTCGGCCCTTTTTGGATCCTCAGGCTGGAGAATGACATCCTTAGATGCATCAAGAGGGCAGACGCGGAGAGAGGGATGATACCGGAACAATGAGGTTGGAGACCTGTCTAAGCTCAAGATCTGCAAGCAAGACTAAAGCAAGCCCTGCCTCTGGTCACCATGGGAGAGCTCCTCTGCTGAGGAGCTCTCATGGACATGTGTCCCCACCAGAGACATGTACAACTCCTCCAAGGGTCACTCTGGGTGCCTCAGTAGAAGGCAGAGGCAGCCCTAGGCAGGAGTTGGACTTGAGGGATAGTTCCTCTCCCCAAGGGGAGGTGCCAGCCAAGGAGCCTTTTCCTAAGGGAGCTGGACAGACCATGGAGGCTCTTACATAAGAAAAAGCTCCAATGTAAAGATGGCTTCCAAGACCTGTGCAATAGAACTTGACGGAGAGTGACCTCTCCTGTACAAGAGGGTCTGCTCTTAGAAGAAACCAGACCAAATTGGCTGAAAGTGGCAAAGTTGCAACAAAATAGTGCAAACTCTGCAAATAAATATGCATTAAGCACACTTGCGTGAACAAATATCCAAAAGTGAATGGTAACAGGTGATGTCATGGCCAAAGCCAACAGATTATATAAACTGTAAAAATGAGTATGTGAGTAGTCTTAAAATTGTGCATAATCAAGAGTGTAACATGGAGTCCTTGGGCTCCCAGCCAAGAGGCACTTTAATGCTGGCAATAAAAGGGGTTTTAGCTAGTGTGTACTTCTGCTGCCTTCTTTCCAGTACCCGCGCACGAACTAGAAGAAAAGAAGAAAATGTGAGCAAGTCCTTTTTGCTAACAATTTGGCGACCCAGGTGGGACTCTGTGGGTTTCCAACCTGGTGAGTGTAGCTACTGCACACAACACAGCCAGCACTGGGTAAATTCACCCGATTGTCCTTGCAGGGTCTGCGTTCACTGGCAAGGTACTGAAACTGGGGGCAGCATAAGTCATGGGGGGTCCAGTTGGTAAGGAAAAACGGGTTCGCTGCTGGCAGAAATTCTGCAAAACTGGAAGAAAATTGATGGTACTTCAGGACTCAGTAAAGCTCGAAAGCTCGAGCTATAGTTCTTTGTCAGGTTGAGGGGCCAGCTGAAACTTGGGAGGAGGTGCCCCCAAGCAGTGGCCCCTAGAAAGTTCATTCGATATGAGCTGACCTTCCTGCATCAACACTTGGAGGATCAGAAACCTTAGCAAATGAACTACTGGTTTGTCTGGGATAACTGGGCTTTTAAACGACGAGGGGAATACGGGGATTCGGCTAAGATAAGACAGATGGTAGTGCAACAAATGCTGGGAGACTCGAGTCTAAACTCTACCCTTGCTCTGCTTTACCCTGCGCCTGCTCCTGCTGCTCCTCAGACCCTGATGCTGTACCTGCCGCTTCCTCCTGAAAATCATGCTCCTGCTTTGCAAGCTCCTATGATTGGGATAGTGATGGCTAACACAACCGAAAGGAAACA
>NW_009198616.1:5773-7585 GCF_000690835.1 Fulmarus glacialis | reverse complement strand
GCAGGACAGCAACCACACCCTCCAATATTACATGCCTATGTTTATCAGCCTTGGGCTCTGGGAGATTTGACTCAATGGGCACAATAGATGCCCTGGGTACAAGAGGACCCAGAAAAGATTGTGTGGTGATGCATTTCCCCCCCCTCCCCTGGACCACTCTACAGTCTCAGGAACCCCCATCAGACCTTAGCCTTTGTGTAATGAGTTGGGCAGTTAAGCGTCCCTTGACTGTACCAGCCATTCTTGCATGGCTAAGGTGGGGAGCAGCACTGATCACACCAGGAACACCTGTTGCCTGACAAAGTTAGGGAACCAGTGCGGGAATAATTCATCATCCCTGACAGCCCTGAAACATTCCCTACCTGGATCGTAGCTCAAATGGAACGATACCATTTTTACTGTGGAAGAATACCATTGTTACTATCCTGGATTGTTCCAGATTGTGGCCAGGATGGAAATTTACGGATGACTAAAGCCAATTATCTTGCGAACCTATAAACAGTCGTCCCAAGCAAGACCCTTCGAGCTCTCCTGGACTGCAGCGGGCTGTGCCCAGAATCTCCCTCTGAGTGGGACGCCTCTCAAAGCTCGCGACCTGTCAAGTTTGTGATATTCGGAGGACCATTGGGACCTGGGCTGAAACACTCCTCGGCCAAGACACTCCTCAGGGCTCAACCCTTCGCCCATCGAGAAATGCCAAGACATTTAACGTGAGTATTTCATGAGATTCAAGGGGAATTTTTAGCAGGTACCTTTACCTAGCTTTGGGCCCTTGTGTGAGTGTGTGTGTAAATTGATTTAGATAACCAATAGTAAGAATAATTTTAGTTAAGTCACTGTAGTGACTGTAGTAAATTCTGTTAACTCACTTTGTAAATGTTAAATTAATTGATGATCAAGTGCTGCTAAAATCTTGTGATCCAGCTTGAAACTATGAATGTATTTTAGATTGCTGCTAGACACATCTAATCCCTTAGACATAAACCATTGACCAAGTCTAAGACTAGGGGTAGATCCACCCGCACCTAGACTCCTCTCTGAGAAGGAGTTTAGAAAGCAAGGGGGTCTACTCTGAATCTCATGACTTAATGGGAGGGTCTCCTTACCCTTTTTGTGTTAGACATAAACATTGTCCAAGTCTGAGACTAAGATTGGATCCAGCCAGATCTTCTCCGAACCTCGTGACTCAACGGGAGGGTCTCCCTTGCCTTTTTCGTCCTCATTCTCTGCATAAATCACTCCAACTCAATTCTAACATGATTTTCCTTTGTATGCTTAATAAGTGATAGAGTGAACCTTGCCATCGAATTCTGTTAAGTTGCACTTTTATAAATTTCTGTTAAAATAATTTTCCGCTAATACCTTTGACGGTGATTCTTTAAGCCTCAAACCACTCATTCGCGACAGGTTGCCAAGCTCTTCTCTACAATAACAGAGGGACATCACCCCTCTTGGGGGGATGTTCAAGTGCTGTTGCAGCAAGTATTTTGGTTGGGAGATAGAGATCGGATATTGGAAAAAGATAGAGAATTAGCAAGTCGTGATGGAAACAGACAGCCTTGGCCAAGTGTGGACCCTAGTTGGGATTATAACAATGCAAATGACCGAGTTGCCTGTGAAACAGCTTGCCATAATCTGGTCTTGGCAATAAAGGTTGCAGGACAAACCAGTGTCAACTGGGAAAGTGTTCAGGAAGCGAGGCAAAGATCGGATGAACACCCGAGCGACTTTTGGAGTCACTTGTGGCAAGCATTTTTGCGATATGGAGGAATGACTGAAGATTACTTTAATGACAAATTGACAGTGAGTGTA
>NW_009198616.1:0-5742 GCF_000690835.1 Fulmarus glacialis | reverse complement strand
GCAGGCAGCCCCAGACATTTATAAATACTTTGTGAAGCACGCTCCAGGATGGCAGAGGGAAAATCCACAAAAAATATTGTCTCCGGCAGCATATGTATATGACAGTAGGTCATAAAAATAAAAGAAAGAAGCGGAAAGAAGAAAGCGAGAGGAAGTGAGTATGTTGGCAGTAGCAATGGGAGGAACCCTGGTAACGAGAGGAAGATGGATGAATATGAGAAGGGGTGCAGGAACAGCAGAAGCAATGAGAAGAGGACAATTGGACCCAAGTTGTTGTGCATACTGTAAGAAACCAGACCACTGGAAGAGAGATTGTCCATTTCGACCACAAATGACCAGAGGATTTGGGAATCCCCCTGTTTGGAAGCCACCAAGCAGAGAAAATGTTGAGGAACTGGCAGAATTCCCTCAGTATGACTCTCAACAATGACAGGAGGTGGGAGAGTCTGTAACCCTTGCAGCATGCGAGCCAGTGGTAGGAGATCATGCTCAAGTCGTGATAAAAGTCATTAATCACACTTTAGATTTCTGATAGACATGGGTGCCACCTACCCTGTGATTCAATACTCAGGTGAATTAAGTCAAGAGAAAGTACAAGTGCAGAGAACCAAGGGGCACCCGGTGACATTGGGAATAATAATCCCTTTATTAGTAGAAGTTGGTCCACATTTATTATACCATCAGTTTGTGATAATGGAAGGCAGTCCAATTAATTTATTGGAAAGGGATTTACTGGAAAAATTACAGGCAGGAGTTATGTTTAAAAACAAGGGCATTGCATTGGAACTGCCAGAAATAATTGGTCAGATAATGATGGCTGAAGAGTTCTAAGCAATACTCCAAGAATTGAAAGATGTCCATAAGCGAGTATGGGCTACGTCTGGAAATGGGGCTGGACTATTAAAATCAGCTACACCTGTAAAAATTTCAGTAAAACATTATGACTGGCCATTAATAAAACAATACTCCCTTCCTTGAGAAGCTGAACAAGGAATTGAACCTGTAATTAATGGCCTATTAAAAAATGAAATTTTAGTTAGGTGACCTTCTGATGCTAATTGCTTTAGAGCTGCATTTTTAGTATACCTGTTCATGAAGAATCACAATTCCTTTTTGCCTTCAACTGGAAAGGACAACAATATACCTGGACAAGATTGCTGGTTCTCCCACACTCTCTTCGGGAATATTGAAACAGGTCTTAAAGGCAATAATGCTATCAAATGATAATGTACTAGTACAATACATAGATGATTTGTTAATTGCAAGCAAAGACTGTAATATTTGCTTACAAGACACTAAGACACTATCATTTGCTCTAGCAGAAAAAGGTCATAGTTTCCCTTGCCAAAATGCAGCTGTGCCAGCGACGAGTTAGGGATGATAATTCGGCCTGGGGAAAGGATAATATCATCAGAACGAATACAGACAATACAAGAGATACCTTTGCTTCAAACAAAGAAACAGATCAGAGCATTTCTAAGTGCAGATGAATTTAATAGATATTGGATACCTGGGTTTGGGGAAAAAGCAAAACCCCTAATAACATTTACTAAAAATGAAGAGCCAGACCAAATTGCATGGACTCTGGAAGCCCAAAAAGCATTTAAAGATTTAAAACAAGCAGTCATGGAAGCTCCTTCTTTAGCCCTGCCAGACTACAACAAACCTTTTATATTATATTTACATGAACAGAAAGGAATAGCCAGTGGCATTTTGGCCCAGAAAACAGCCAAACGCCTGCAAACCATAGCATATTGCTCAGCACAACTAGACCTCGTAATTCAAGGCATGATTTAATGTGCTACGGCTGTTGCAGCAGCAGCTGTGATGATTGAGAAAGCAAGAAACGTAGTCCTAGGGCACCCCTAAGGGTAACAGTGCCCCATGCAGTGAAAGCTGTATTAACGCAGAGGGGTCATTCCTTATTTACCTGTCAACACCTGCATCGTTATGAATTGATACTACTAACCAAAACAAATACTACCTTAGAACAGTGGGACCTGTTAAATCCAGCAACCCTACTGCCAGAAATATTACAGCAGGAACGGGGATCGCTTCACAACTGCCTAGAAACTCAGGAGTTGAAACAACAGTGTTGCCAAATGTGAAGGAAGAGCCCCTCAACAACCCGGACTTGGTGTTACTCTGCAATGGATCATCCTACTATGAAAAGGGATGACAAGTTACAGGATACGTTGTAACTACACAATTTGTGGTGCTGGAAGCAAGAGCTCTTCTGGGACACCTCGGGGTACAAGCTGCAGAATTAATAGCTTTACCTGAGCATGTGTTTTAGCAGAAAATCAGACTGCTAACATCCACATAAACTCCAAATGTGCTCTGGGAATAGTGTTTGCAGCAGGACTGATCTGGAAAGAAAGAGAGTTTCTAACATCAGCGCGACACAAAATAGCACATCTAGAACAAATTTTGGATCTTCTACATGCTCTAGAAAAAACAAAACAAGTAGCAGTATTACACCATAAAGCCCTCCAGTGAGATACTTCTGCTCTGACTGAAGGAAACAATCTTGCCAACAGTGCGGCTAAGGCAGCAGCTTTACAATCCTTACAGGTCCAACGAAAAATACAAGAAGAAATGCTAATGACCATAACTGAAGAAGAATTAAAAAGGGAACATGAAACCCTACCCACAGAAGAAACTGAAAATGGAAACATTTAGGAGCAAAACAGGTAAATGGAATCTGGACATTAGAAGGAAAACCTCTTCTCCCCAGGATCTTGTTGATACCTTTGGTCAGAGAACTTCACCATTGGACACATGGAGAAGCATCTTATCTAGAAAATCAGGTCTCTCAATCATGAGTGGCACCTGGATTGACCCAAGCAATATTACAAGTCACAAAAGGATATTTGAGATGTGCGGAATATAACACAAACTCCAAAATAGAGGCAAAACCAAAATGAGGGTGCCCTTGGGCCTGGATGCCATTCCAGAAACTACAGATTGACTTCCAAGATGTGCCTCCCAAAGACGGACAAAAACACCTACTGGTTATAATGGATCAATTGTCCCATTGAGTAGAGGCATTCACTACCCAAAAAGCAACTACTCAAGTGGTGGTTAAAGCTTTAGTGAAAGGTATCATACCACATTTTGGAGTGCCTGAAGAAACTGACTTTGATAAAGGACCATATTTTACAGCTGAAATATTAGAAAACCTGTATAAAGCTTTAGGAATTTGACAAAGACTGCATACACCTTACCACCCCCAATCCTCAGGACAGGTAGAGAGAATGAACCATACTCTAAAGAGTAAACTGGCAAAGATTTGTAGAGAAACTCAATTAAAATGGACAGAAGCCTTACCATTAGCACTATGGGAATTAAGGTGATGCCCAAACTCGGGTCATAAATTAACTCCTTTTGAGACTCTATTCAGAAGACCAGATAGAATTCCAGGAACCTTTTTTCGAGCACGCACAAGCCTTCTGGCAGGGGATGAAGCAGCAACTCAGTATGTCTTATAGCTACAAGATAGTTTTAAAAAGAAATTGTATGAAGCTGTAATTATACAAACTTTACCTTTAGGAAAGCATTTGCATCCGTATCGACCCAGAGATTGTGTCATGACAAAGGTCCGTAAGACTAAAGATGCATTACAACCCAAGTGGGAGGGTCCTGTGCAAGTATTGTTATGTGCTTATTCTGCTCTCAAAGTTGTAGGTAAAGATGCAGGGATCCACCACTCTCAGGTGAAAGCCGCACCAAACTCCCGGCCATGATCCTCCTTTTGCTGCTGTTGAACAGAATTGGAAAAATTCCTCTACAGCACATATGTCCGAGTTTGAACTGGTGCCTATTATTAGCAAAAACTGCCTTAAATAATTCAGACAAATTCTGTGTATGGAATGGAGTGGATATTGCAAAAGTTGCAACTACATGTTTCATAGGTGTGAGCACACCTCAGTCATTCATACGTAATGACTCAAACTTGTCCAGCTTTGAGGTGAACCTAACCTATAGTCAGCTTCCCAGTATAGGGAAAGTCTCAACCCTGGCTGCATGGACAAATCAACATGCTATGTGGTTCCAACTTGTCAATGTTACTCCAGTCAAATCTTGCATGTATATGGTTGATGCTACTGCACCATTAGTGCACTTGAACAACAGTGATTTAATCTATAACACAACAACAAAGGTTTCCTATTATTCCACTGATATCTATCTCCCAAAAGGATGGTTTCTCTTGTGTGGACTTCAGGCCTGTAATTATGTACCCAAAAATGCAACCGGAGGTCCGTGCACACTTGGAAGACTCGCAGTCTCCCTACTAACAAGAAATACCTCAGCCAAATATTACACAAAAAGAAGCAGAAGGAGCCTATCTCAGGCTCTACCACTGGACTGTGACTCAAGTGTAAGTCTGTTCAGCAAGGTGGAAGCAGTGGCCTTAAGCATCTCATTAGTGGGAGTCCCTGCACTAGCACTAGGTGCCAACCTCCCACTGACAAAGGTGGCCTGGTACGCTAGCAAAAACTGAATGCCACCTACACTTTGATTGCATTATTACAGATTGCATTATTGCCAGCAATAAAAAGGGGTTCTAACTAGTGTGCACTTCTGCTGCCTTCTCTTCGGTGCCCGTGCACGAGCTAGAAGAGAAGAAAATGCAAGCAAATCCATTTCGGTAACAGTACTGAGAAACAGGAGACATCCTGAGGTACCATTGATAAGCACAAAACTAGGGACTGTAACAGCAACTTATTGTCTGAAAATGTGAAAAATAGTGTGGAAAAAGAGGGAGACACCCTGAGAAAGTAAGGATCGGTAACTGCCATTGGCCGTTCTCACTGCAAAACCAGGAAAACAGCCTGGAAAATAAAAATTGGTCTGAGAGAACAGAAAAGATCATTGTCCATTGGCTGTCCCAGGTGAAACACAGAAATTACCAGCATCTATTGGCCACTCAAAGCAGTGGTGTCCTATGCCCTCAGGTCTCTATGGTATAAAAATGGCCTAATTTTCACCCACAGTGGAGTAAGACATGAGATTCTGTCTATTCCTTTCTCAGTCCCCCTCTGAGCCCACTGCTGGGGGCAGTTCACTTTGTCCCCCCACTGCTGGGATGGTTGAGTCCCCTTCTGGGATCTGTCTCATGCACTGGGTACCATATGTGGACGTATAAGTAACCTAAGTGTATCTGCTGTTCTGTTGTTGATACATTTACTTTTTTAGAGATAAGTTTGTGTTAACCTGTAATACTATATAGATACTTGGTGCTGCTGTGATTGATTGTTGCTGTTACCGGTTGTTGATAATTATTTGTACTAGCTCGAGATAGAGAGATAGATATGCACACACACATTTGCTTTCTTAATCCTGGGCGTACTTGCTCGTGGGGATGGTGTGGCAGTGGTGTCCATCTGTAATACATCAGAGAGGTTCCGAGGAGGACGCCCCCATGGCCGTGTGTCTCAGGGGGTGCGAGGGACCCCCGTCTGCGGTCTCAACCCCCCGCTGGCTGGGAGCCCTTTCTTTGGTCTGGCCCCGGCCGGGGAGGACAGCAGGAGGGCGCTGGGTTTCTTCTGCCTGGGGAAGGGGTGCCCGAGGGGGATGCGATGCGGGCCCCAGCGCCTGGGGGGTGCGACCCCCTCCTCCGGGGCAGCTCCCCAGGGCTCTGTGCGTGACGCCGCTGTCCCCCACTGTGAGGGCAGCGCAGTCCCAGTGCCCCGGGGCAGACGAAAGGGGGTCCTCCCGTGCCCCCCCGCCAGGCTGCCC
>NW_009198615.1:3678-3954 GCF_000690835.1 Fulmarus glacialis | reverse complement strand
GGGGGGACCCCGGCCAGACCCCCCCACTCCCGTCCCACGCCTTGGGGAGGGCGCAGCTGCACAGCCCCGGGCCCAGCCCTCGCCACCACCACCACATGCCCCTCTCCAGCGAGGCTCCGGCAGCGGGAGAAGGTGCCAATGCTGCACCCGCAGCCCCCCCCTACACCTCGCATTGGGGTGCGGGCCCCCGGGCAGGGCAGAGCCCCCACTGCCACCCCAGGGATGCTCTTACCCACTGTGGGGAATGTCACCTTGCGGATGCGGGGCCTCGCGCTC
>NW_009198615.1:2684-3246 GCF_000690835.1 Fulmarus glacialis | reverse complement strand
ATCTTGTAGCTGTCTTTCATTAGAATTTATCTGTACATCAACCACAAAATCAGTCAAACACACTCATTTATAAGTTAATGCCATTCCTGAATAATTCAACAGGCAGTTAGAGGAGGCCTCCATCCCAGCAAGAGGCTCTCCCCTCCCCGTCTTGCCGTGGCCAGGTGTCCCCAGGTGGGGGGTCCCGCTCCCCGGCATTTGCCCCAAGGGAGGGTCGCGGAGGGGACACCCCGTGCCAGGGTCGAGGGGAAATGGGGAGAGCTGCTGCCAGGGCGCGGGGCTGGGACCAAACCCCTCGGTGGGGCTCGGGGGCGGCTGGCTTTGTTGAGGGACGTGCCAGCGTGAGGCTGTGCTGGTGGGAAGCAGCGCAGGCTGATGGTGGCACTGCCACCGCCTTCCCCCGTCCCACTGCTAGGGACCGGGGTTGGGCTTGGGGACGTGGCAGGGCTTGGGGGACCCGCAGACGATGTCTCCCGGGGAAGGAGCTCCACGTGCCCACTCGCAGGGGCAGTACCACGCGAGGCAAAGGTGTTTGCTGCCGGGGGTTTGCAGGAGGATGGGC
>NW_009198615.1:2134-2549 GCF_000690835.1 Fulmarus glacialis | reverse complement strand
GCTCCAGCCACGGAGGCACCGGGCAGCCCTGGTGGGATTTGGGGTGGATTTGGGGCACCTCATCGTTGGCGTGGCAGTGGGTGACAGCGCAGGGTGCAGCTCCAGCTAGGCAGGAGTGCAATGCTGGTGGCGCAGGAGAAGGAGATTTCCAGGTCAAGGATGACACCAAGGTCACGGGCAGCCACGTCCCTGTCCCTGCCATCGCTCAGCCCATCGACGGGGCATCCAGCCTCCATCCCTCCCTGCAGGGGAGCAGGTGGGTGCAGGCTGGGCTGCGGTTCCTGCGCCGGGGAGCCGAGAGCCCAGAAACCTTTCTGCTTATAAAAGTTTAATTTCCTAAAGAGCTGAGAGGAAGCCACAAGATCTCTGTGCCCAGCGAAGCGAGGGGGGAAGATGGGGGAGCTGGCGTGTTATG
>NW_009198615.1:1135-1695 GCF_000690835.1 Fulmarus glacialis | reverse complement strand
GCGGGAGCCGGTGATGCAAGCCAGAGCCACGGGCAGTGGGTCCCCGTGGATGAGGCCATGAGTGGGGACGTGGTCACCCAGGGCCAGCAGGGACTCGGGCTGCTGAACAGGGCTGGAGCGCTGACGGGTTTTGGCAGCAAGAGCCAAAATTGTGTTTGGAGGCAAAAACCAGGCAGGGAAACGTGGGAGTCTGGAGGGATATGGTGGTGGCTGGGTACAGCCAGGGCCACCCCCCATCGGGGTGTCCCCAGCTCCCGGTGGTGCCCCTGGCCAGCCCCGGAGCAGCATGGAGACAAACCCCCTTGCAGAGGAGTGACCCAGGACACGGCCGCTTAAGCCGCACGTCACTGGGGGCAGCCACCCATCCCACTCTGCCCCACATCGGGGCACCCCAGGGTGACGTGAGGACCTGCTCCAGCCACCCCCAAACAGCCAAAAACTCGGGTTTTGTTTGCAAAGTGCAACCCCAGGGCTTAGCCGCGTTCGGTATAAACTCTGGTTATTAACAGCAGATTATGTCTTTAAAAATGCTTTGGTGCAGCGGCAGGCAGGCGAGGTGC
>NW_009198615.1:554-1027 GCF_000690835.1 Fulmarus glacialis | reverse complement strand
GAAGGAGGCTGGCGTCTGATTTAAGAGCAGAGGCAACACGTGGGAGGCCGCGGGGAGAGCCGTGGGGCTGGAAGCAAGTGGGACGCTGGTGGGGGTCAGTGGGGAGGAGCCAGGGGGTCCGTGTGCTGGTGTGGGCAGGTGGTGCAGGGCACGGCCCCGGGGACACCACTGGGATGCAAGAGCATCCTGGTCCTCTCCAGCGAGGGTGCTCCTTCCCCACTATTTTGGGTGACGCTGCCCGAGCCCAAGGGGGGACGAGCCAGCTCGGCCCCAGGTCCCTCCGCCAGCAGCGCGGCTGGTGCTGTCCCTGCTCCGGATGCTCGGCGCCGCGTCCCATCTCCCAAATTGAGGAAGCGCCGATCCCCCGTATCATCCCTGCGGAACGCCATCACCATGGAAACCCGCAGCCCTGCGCCTGCCGCCCGGCAATCAGAGGGGGACACTTTTAGGAATATTATTTTTACTGATGACAA
>NW_009198615.1:0-336 GCF_000690835.1 Fulmarus glacialis | reverse complement strand
AGGATTGGGGGGTTATTAAGCAGAAAATGCTCCATTTGGTGTTGAAAGCTCCTTTTCCTCTTTAACAGCACATGTGCCCGCCGGCTGCTTGCTTCCCGGTGGCGCTGGCACGGCGACTCAGAGCCGGCACGGCAGCTTGGAGCCAGCCCAGCTTTGGCGAGCGGCTTTTTGCGATGCTCCTGCCTGGGCTGGTAGTGCCGTGACCACCCCGGTGACTCCCAGTGCCGAAAGCCAGTTGTGCTCAGGGCCGTGTCTCTCCCCGGCTCATGGCCAGCTCAGGACGGCGGCAAGTTTTGGCCCCGGAGAGGTGATGGCACAGTGGGCTGGAGCTCTGCG
>NW_009198614.1:107585-117555 GCF_000690835.1 Fulmarus glacialis | reverse complement strand
GGGCAGGCAGGGCACCCACCCACCATCTGCAGCGAAGGCACTGGCAGCGCTTGCCTTAACCCTCCTGTTATCGATTTGTGCAGAAACCGACTGTGGAGGGGAGGTTTCACATGCAAGGCTTTGGCCCGGCACCAAGCTGATCCCTCTTCCCCCTTCCTCTGCCTCCTTTTGATACCGCGGGACGGGAAAAATCAGGAAGAGAATAGGTTGGCAACTTTCAGATCCCTTCTTACTTTGGTTTTGCAGTGAAAAAAAATACAAGAAGATAAATTACTGCTGCCTGGACCCAGCCGCACCCAAGCCCCATGAACAAGCATCCACGTTTTTGTTCTTAGAGGCCTTGGAAATGATTTTTAGTAACACAGTCTTTCTCACTATTAATGGGTACGATTTTGAGACATCTGACAGGCAGAAAGTAGTTAGCATGTGCATTCGCTTTAATACTGGGCATGAGAGTGTTGTTTGCATGGGGCACATATGCTCTAATGATGTCACCATGCTGAAGTAGGAGCGCTGGTGGTTTTGCAACAGTGCCTTTATGGAATTAAGGAGTTTGCCCACTGTATTTTGGTGTGGTAGGCAGCCAGAGAGCTTGGAGATGCTGCTTAGAGTCCAGCCAGCAAGTGTAATGCTTTTCAAAGTAAAGCGAATGATTTAGATTGTCCGGTTGCATTAATTTCGTGAAGCCATTGGATGACAACAGTGCCACTCACGTCCCCATAGATCGCCCGTCCCCGTCGCGCTGTGCTCCCTCGGCGGGCAATGCCAAGGCAAGCCTCTTTGGAGGAATCTCTGGGTGCAGGGAAAATGCCAGGCACACCTTAACACACCTGGAAGAACCAGGGCACGAGTCCTGGCTGGAAATAGCTCGTTTGCATTTTTTTTCCTTTTCCCACGTAAGGGAGATGAGATGTTTTCCATTCTCCTTTTTTGTGTGGCTTGATTTTTCCTTCTTAAAAAAAAAAAAAATTAATTTTAAATAAATACTCGTGAGGAAACACCCTCCTCCCCCAAACCCAGCTACCAACAAACAGCAATAAAACCACAGAGTTAAATTCAAATAATGTGAAGCGACTCATTTGAAACCCACAGACACAAGTGGAGTCAGAACTTTAAATTGAGACTGGCCTAAATTGCCCCATTGGTATTAAAGGACTCCTTAAACAGCCTACGATCTTGGCTGTTGTATTAACCAGGCATGACCTGATGCGTTATGGGCTGGACTTGCAGGCTTTTTTCTCTTTTCCTTTGTGGGTTTTAAATCTCTCCTGTAATGTTACTTGAATGTAGGTTTTTAATGGCTTAATTGAGTTGTCAATAGGAAGCCTTTTTTTTTTTTTTTATTCTGAGTAAAAAAAAAAAATGCAAATTGACATGAATAAAATGCATTTGAAGATCTATTCAGTATTTTGTTTTTCACTCTTTTATGTCTGTTTTCCATATCCTGAATAAGGGGATGTAATATAGCTTCTGCATTGTTGGGTGTACGGCTGGTCCCATGCTTGATGATTTATTAAGCTCAAATCAGAAATAGAGTCGAGTAAAAAAATCTTTTGATAGTTTGAAACCCAATTACTACTGATCATGAGGGCTCGGCGTACCAAGAAAACGAAAAGCTGATTTTCGGTAATGTGACGACTGCCAAAATATGAAGGAATACCAGATGTTATTTTAAAAAAGTGCCATTGCAGAGTCCTTGGAAAGGGAGAGTGAGCAAGTGTAAGTGAATAGGCATATGTGGATTTAACTAATATTCAAATGAAGTGTAGAACTGAAAAGAAAGAATTCACAACAGTTTAGCTGCTTTAACCTACTTCTTGTTTCCACAGACGCCTGGTCAGGACCCTTATCAAACGCAGCAGTTTTCCTACATTTTCTGAGGAGCACAATTTAATTCGCAGGCAAAAAAAAAATCCTCACATCAAAAAGATAATAAAGTTGAGATCTATGCTTTTCTTTTTATTTGTTATATATACATAAATGCCAAAATTCAGCCTTTGTAATTTGAGAGACAGACTTCAATCTGAAGGCTTTACAGGAATGTTAGGTGAAACTAGTAACAAGCATTTTCCCCCTCTGCCACCTTTTTTCCTTACGACCCTTGGTTCAGTTCCTGTTTTCGTGTTGTCTTTTCCAGCTCTTTGTCCCATCTCCTGCATGTGTATCTGCGTGCCCGTGTGTGCCTCTCTCTGTGTGGGTTTTTTTTTTAATATTTTGACACTCTGCTCCCCCTTAATAGGAATTCTTCCTAGAAATAGTGCGCACATTTCTAAAGGACCCTTTTCACAGTCCTTTTCTTTTGGCTCTAAAATGATGTATATGTAATTGGTAATTAAAGGTGCAAGCTCTCTTCAATATAAACAATATTGCTCAATGTTAGATCATTAAAGGGAACCGCAGCACTAAATAATTACCTTTTGCATCGTGACACACTGTTCGCAGGCATCCGCTCCCTTCCTAGCAGTCCCCGTTCAGCCCGACAGGGTTATGGTTACATTTTCACTAAGGCAAGGAGGTATCTTTTCATGATATAAATTGGTGAATTAATTATGTAGTATTGTCTTCAAACTCCTTTTAAACTTAGATTAAGGGGAAAAAGGTAATTAATGGTTTTCAGAACGAGTATTGTGCTGTGTATTTGGTAAGCTTGGTGTAAGTTAGGAAACGGAAGCCTTCCCGTGCCCATCGTCTGCTCCAGCAGGATGGTCTGTGCTCGGGCACTTCTCTGGAGTCCCAGTCCTTTTCCTGCTGCTGCTGGTGCTGTTGCTGCTCTCTGCTTTGCTGCCGGTGAGCTCTGATGCAACTTGTAATACAGCTGGTAGATATACCGATCAATTATTTATTTTGGAAGGCGAAAATGGGGGCGATTCTTTTTCTAAACTGCTGTTTTCAAGGCTCAACCATTTTTGTTGCCAGGTAATACATTTCACCTTCTACCTCTTGTCCCTTTCCTATGTGGTTTTTTTTGCAATTTGGTGAAGAGCGGGACAAAACTCCTTTTGTTTTTGGCCAGGAGGAGAATCCAGATCTGGATTATAACATCTGTTTATCTCCGTCTCATTTCTTTGAGATATTTGTGTGACTTGCTTTCCCCAGGAAATCCATAAGCAAACTGCTCGGGCTAAGAGAGAACATTTTTCCTCCTATTCCTTTAATCTTGATTCGATTAGAGGTCTCACTCGCTGATTTACATACTGTTAGTTCCTCTGTTTTGTTCAGCCCAAATCCTACAGTCCTTGCAGAGGCAAAATGGCCTTAGGCAAAAGTCAGTGGAAATTTTGCCCGAGTAAAGACCAAGGTTTGTATGATTTGGCAGTGACACGGCAGAACAAGAGAAAACAAACCAAAAAAACACGTTTTGCCCCAGAAATGGATTGTGATCCATAATTATTTATAATGTGAGAATTATGTTCAAAATACCCATTAAAAACGCACTGTGTTTTATTAATTGTGAAATGAGAAGTTACTTATTTCTTAGAAACTGATGCAGGTCACTCAGAAATGCTTTCCCAGTCTTTGGGGGTAATGGTATGAAATCCATCAGGTCCGTGGGCAAGATTTAAACAAAAAACTTTCCTTAACCTATATAGCAACTGCAGGGGTATTTGACATCAGGAAAATGAGTGGAAGATTTCAGGCTCAGCCAATATTCCAGTGTGTTAAATAAGTGCCTCATTCTCTTTCCCACTGTACACGCTTTGAAACCCCTTAACTTCGTATCCTGCTTACCTTACTCTTGCAAACAGTTTGCTGTAATTTGTGCTAATGGGTGGTCATTTAACCTTGCCAGTGTCTTTGTAATGGGACAAGGTGGTACTAATTTTGTATGCCACATGGAGCCTGATCCTGCTTGTTTGAAGCACGCAAGCACTTTTTCCCCTCTCTGAAACAGGAGGAGAGGTTCGGGTGCGTGAGATTTGCTGGATGGGGCCTTGACCAGATGGCTGGGAGATGCGGTGGGATAAAAAGAGAGGAACTATTTCAGAAAGTGACTCGGGGCTCGAACGTTTGCAAAATGGCTCTTTGCTGATATCCTTGCAGCGCTGGCAGCAGTGGGAAGGAGCTGTCAGGAAAGCTATGCCAGGTCAGCCTTTCCCTTTTGTTTCAGGCAGGCTTGGTTGCAAAATATATTGAAATCATTCTGGGAGAGCGGAAAAGCTGAAAAATAAAAGAAAGATCTAATCAGGCTTGGCTTCTTTGGAGGGGTGGGGGGAGGCTGGGCCTCTTGTGATGCATCCTTCAGAGTCTGTGAACATTCAAAGCAATCTCTTTCTCTTCTCCCCTCGTCCCTTTCCTCCCTGTTTCTCCTTGTCCATGTAAAGCAGAGGCTGACCATGTGGAACCGGCACTCGCCGACGAGGATGAGAGCCTGGCAATAACAGAGCCGGGCGGCATCAGCATCGCCGCAGGCGGGACAGACCCCGACTTGTTAACCTGTGGACAGTGTCAGATGAACTTCCCGCTGGGAGACATCTTGGTTTTTATAGAGCACAAGAGAAAACAGTGCAATGGCACTGGTGGTGCCTGCTATGAAAAGAGCATGGATAAGAGCAGCCCTCCCCCCTCCTCACGCGCCGAGCTCAGGAAAGTGTCAGAGCCAGTGGAAATCGGGATCCAAGTCACACCCGATGAAGAAGACCGTCTTCTCACGCCTACAAAAGGAATTTGCCCCAAGCAGGAGAACATTGCAGGTACAGCATGTTTTACACTCAATCAACTGCCTAGGTAATCTTTTAACGAGAGCCCTCTAGAAAGTGCTATGAAACAGAGGCTTCAGTAACAGGTCTTTATAGGAGCCATCGGTCTGGAGGATCCTCACAGCTACGCAGGGCTCAGCAGGGCTGTCCACCCCACGTTTAATTCAGTGTAGCTATCTGCACAGGGCCAGCTCCCGGAGAGAGGGGCCTCAATCCCCCGGGAAAGCCAAGGGGCAGCCGATACATGTAGGAAAAAGCAGAAAGTTGGGGTCAGAAACCCTTTCAGGAGCGTCCTTAAGCAGGTAGCAGTGGCGGAGGGATATGGGATTTTGGTGAGGTGCTCAGTTCAGTCCAGTTCAGATACCCTTTGTCACATGCAGACCCACTGGGAAGGACCAAATCCTGACCCCACTGAAGTCAGTTGGAAAAATCCTCTGACTGTAGTGGGAAGAAGATTTGGTTGCAAAGGCTGAAGCAGGGGTTCATTAAGTCCTTGCTTGTTCCTTCCCCTGGGGTAGGTGCCAGCTTCCTGGTCTGCATTGCTGCCTGTGCCGCCTGTCCTGGGTCTCTGCAGATGGCTGGATGGGCGACACCTCCATTCACATGCACGCCCCAAATGGGGCTTTTGAATGAGGAGACAAGAGCACAGGCTGGCCTGGGTCAGCAAATTGCAGGCATTTCTTTTTCTAAAACTCTCATACGTGGTGTAGTTAACATTTACTCAGCGGACCTCCCCGGCTCAGAGGCGGGCGATGGTATCCACCTGGGCGAGCTGCTGTGCAGCGGTTCCTGCAGAGCGCCCGGCGTGAGGCCACTTCCGTCGTGCAGGGCGTTTCTCCCCTCTGCAGCGGTGTGTTCCTCTGCAGCGGCGAAAGGAAGGCTCTGCTCCCTGCTAGTGAGTGGGGGTTTTATGTTACACAGCAGGATCTCCCCTCAGACGGGCCTTCTTTGTTCAAATCGACTGTATCCCATACAGAAGACCAGTGGCAATTTGTCTTTGCTGCCACTATCCCGATTTCTCTAGGAATTGTCTGATGGGATTAGATCTGACCGTCCAGGATCCTGCCTGTAGTAGAGGCGTTCCCATGAGGGACCCCAGAAGGCTTGCGAGAAGCTCCTAGCTTTACAATTGAAGCTTAAGAGATTCCCGCTTGTAGCATTGGAGCTCTCTGAGTCAGTCCCCAGCATCTGTGATGGGCTTGGCCATCATATAAATGAGGATGTGGGCTTTGAATTGCTGCAGTCTTCAGATCTCCAGATGATCTGCCTCTTAGGAGAGGGCATATGCCACCCACTGACTACCTTGTTGTCTTCTAGGAATCTTTTTTGGGTGCAGTCACCATCTTGGCATGGGGTGGCTGGTAGCTTTGGGGGCATTAGCAGTGGCAGCCTGTGGTGTAGCGTTGTAAGCAACCTTACTATAAGACTTGACCCTGTCCTTTCCTCATCCTTTTTCAGCTTTCCCCATCCTTTTTCAGCTTTCCCCATCCTTTTATAGTTGTGAATGCATTTCTTGGCAGAGATGACTACCTCATGGTGTAGCAGCTTTGAGGGCTAGATTTCCTTCCCATTTGTTGGGAGCAGAAGAGAAGTATTCAAGACCTTCTCCTCCAGTCTGCTAAAGGCCTCCTGAATGGTGCGGAGCACTCTCAATAGCTGTTGATCTCTGTGTGAGCTGATGGCGCTCAGCCCCTTGCAGAGGGTGCCCAGTGCTTAGTAAGGTTGGTCAGGAGACCTATGCTGTAATTGCAGACCAGATCTCATCTCTTCTGAATCTGTGCCCAAGTTCAGTCCATAGTGAAATACCTCAGCGCAGAGGGTGCCGTCCCATCCCAGCTTCTGGGAGTCAGCATCAATATAACTAACGCTTTTGCCATGCAGAAAATCTGCTGGGGGAAGGGGGTGAAGGGGATGTTCACATGTGGAAAAGGCATAAAAAAAAATTAAAAGCCAATCTGGAGCACCTAATCTCTTTCAGACTAAACTGAATATCAAATGAAAATATGTAGGAAAGATTTTGAATTGAGAAAAATAAAAGGGTTTATCATTTGACTGGCATTTTCGCAGCAGTGCACGGAGATAGGGACATCCACTAAATAGTGCAGTAATAATGCTTTCTCAATTAGGAGCCCAGCTCCGAGATAAAAAGGTGCAGTGTCCTTCCATATTTTTTTTAATAGCGGATAGTTTTCAATAGTAGGATAAAAGCCTCACATTACAGCCATGGAGGGTAGCCATGAAAAACCCACAGAAGTCATTCACTGGAAAGGCTTTAGTGGGATATACCAAACCCCTTATTTATATTTCAATAGAAAGGCTTTCTGCATTAGCCAAGAAAATCAGAATCTGCATTTAACATTAAAGGTATTTCCCAGTGAGCGGCTGTAGAGCATTGTTGTTAGATTTGTTAAAAAAAGAGACTAAATACGATTTCATAAAAGGGAAACTTAATCTCTAAGGCAGCTTTCTCCCACCCTGCCACCCCTTCCCTTTATTTTTTTATTTTTTTGGTAATAATGCAACAGCCTACAGTATTTTTACTTTATATGTGACGAAAGATATTCTTAGCCTTTCTGTACTGCGACAGGAAGAATGAATTTCTTTATTCCACCAAGAAATATGTAAAATAATCCCTTAGAAGTATGGGGAGATATGTTTGTTCAAAGCATTTAAAATGTTATTTTAATCAAAGGCACAAAACACTCTACATGCTGTGTCAGCTAAAGGAGACCATTACATTTTAACAGCAAATCATGCTCTTTTTTCCCCTCCTAGCCAGCTCCCCCCACTTTGAAACTAACTTTTTTTTTATTAAATAAAAAGGCAAAAAAGATTAAAGAATAAAAAAACTTCAGTGGCTCAAATGTATAAAGTAATTTAATATGGTGGAAGCATTAATTATTTTAGCTTAATTGAATTCTGAGGACTGCAGTAGTTGCATTTTTGTAGACAAGCTCTGTTTATTATTTCTTTGTGTAGATTAACAGTAAAGGAAACATAGATAACTTTCAGTTATTTATTGTAAAATAAATGTGTCAATTCATGTGTAAAGCAAGCTGTTCAAAGATAATTGAGTCTTTATATTTGAAGAGGGAAACCAGAAATCACCCACTCGCCATTCCGGCTCCCTGAAATATGCTGCCACCGCTGCTGCCCTCAAATAGGTTTCAGCTCCTCGCCTTGATCTTGTGTTATTTTTGTAGACCTTTTTATTTGGTCGAAATGATTTGCGCGACCTTCTGCGGTGTGACTAAGCTGCCAAACCTTACAGATTCCCATGGCTGAGTGTAGCGAGGGTACGTCAAGCGCTGAGCTTGGCTCTGCCATTGCACCTCTCTTCCCTCTGGGCATGAGGATGTTGGGCTGTAGCACCATGCTGGGTGTTCACCCTGGCGCGGGGTGCTCTGGAGTCCTGAGGTCTTCCCTTCTCTCTTTGTTTTTGCCTTTCTTTCTTGGTAACTCTGCTTGCTCTGGTCACTGAATGCCTCTTGACCACGTAACAGACCTTGTGCCACTTCGAGGGAGGCAGGTGGAGCTCAGGAGTCTGCAAGAATTTGCAAGCACCCAATGCAGATCTCCAACTGACATTTCTAGATACCAATAGAGACAAAGGCAACTTTATCTCCACAATTAGCTTTTAAAAACCTTCTGATAATGAAGTCTATCATCTTTCCCTGACTGGTAACTTGCAAATTCACGTTTTTCAAGGCGCTTTCACTTAGTTACCACTGTCCGTGAGGTGTGTGGTAGCATGTTAGCTGGCACTGGGAGGATGTGACTGGTTTAGGAGCAGTTTGTCCTGTCATTTTTTTTTTTCAAATAAGCTGACCTGTTTGAAAATCAGTTCTGCCTCTTGTACCGAGGGTGTGATAGTATCGAACAGATATACCAGATTATCATACAGCAAAACACAGCCAGGCCAATGAGTTGGCTAGGAGTTATCAGTCACTGCTTCTTTCACTTCACCGCTGGCAGGTATTTTGGAAAAAATTAGACCACCGTTGTATTTTATACCTCTTTTTATCTTTCATATTTATCAGATCTTGGGCATAACCAGGTGACCTGTCCTGGCTGAAGAAGGCCCTGGGGAGGTGGCTCCCGCTGTCCTTTGACTGATGGTATCTCCTGTCCTCCTCACGGCCCTGCTGGGCTTGTGGGCCGCCAGACTGTTCTTCAGCACAGCTCTCTAAAACGATCCAGATTAAAGAAAAAGTAGCAGTCGGCTTGTTTTTAATGCCGGATGGTTTCGGAGAACCCCGGCAGAGGAGGGAGCCTCGGTGGGGCAGGCACCACTTGGACCAGACCTTCTCCAGCTTCACTGGCTGGTCTGCATGCTCTGGGCAGCGTACCCTCGCGGACAGAGAACCACACCAGCAGCAGAAGTTCGTTAAGACAGCATAGTTGATTTCTGCAAAAACGGTGCTAGGAAAGGGGAGGGGGTTGATTGGAATTCCTCGTTCATCCCATCCCGGCCGCCAGTGCTGGGCTCCATACATTATGTACTTGAACTAGATGTGCATCGTGAAAAAAGGCTCCCTGTCAGAGGCAGGATTTAACTGCAACCCCTGCTCCATGAATGTTCATTTCAGGCTTTTGAATGGTAAAACTGCCAGCCGCCGCAGGTTGCCATGAAATAGGCTATTTGATATATTTAGAATTGTTATTTTTCTCCAAATTAAGATTAGTTAAATCCATGTGTGTTGTGTGAGTGATTGTTAACTCAATGGTGCGGATTATCCTTTTTTCAAATCATGACAGCTAATTATTATTGCTGTCTACCCTGAGACATTCACTTACAATGTACCATTATGGACCCGCGCACCCATATTAGCTGTAGGACTCAGACAGCCATCGTGATGCCTTCACACGTGAGGGGAGGAAAACGTGAGCTGAAACAACCCGAGGCCTGTGGCAGCGATGTCGGGCAGTTGGGAAGGGATGTCCGGAGCAATGCCGAGCCGGCACGGGCCACGGGGGCCATCCCCTTCCCGAGGCCGCCGTGGCACCGGGCGCTGCCGCCAGCACCTCCCCAGGGCAGTGGGTCTTGCAGGAACGACTTGCCAAAGCCAGGCCAGGAAAAATGCTACTCAGGGAAGAAGAGGCTTCCAGAAGTATGTGGTAACAGCCTGAGAAACTCGTGTTGCAGCTGAAATCCTTTTCGTGTGACTTTTCCAGGCTTGTTTCTTCCCTCGCGTCTGCCAGGCTTTTACTGAGTGCAGAGGAGTTACCTGGCCTCCTCCTTCTCCTCCTCTGCAGCTTCACCAGGTATTTAG
>NW_009198614.1:106841-107535 GCF_000690835.1 Fulmarus glacialis | reverse complement strand
CACACACACGGAAGGTGTCAGCCGCAGCTCCGCTGAGAGCAGGGTTAACAAGCAAGCCTCCTGCCCCCAGGGACCTCGGCTGAGGTCCTGACTTGGGTCGTGGGGAGAAAAACAAGCCGGGTGATCTCACCCAGAGCCCTGCTTGCGCCCGGGGCAGGGTGGAGGGCACGTCGGGGGAGCCTGGCTCTCCTCCGGGGGACAGGGCACCCCCAGCCCACGGGAGGGGCCCGCGGTGGCAGCTCCCCTCCCCTGGCTCACTGCAGCTTCAAGCACGACGAGGGGCTGCCGAAACGTTAACGGCTTAAAGTTTTAAGGCTGCCAGTGAGGCCGGGTGGAGGCTCCCCAGGTGATGTGATTCCCCCTTTAGGGGATCCTTAGGGGGGCTGGTGCGGAGGGCATCCTGAGGCGGCTTGGCAGCCCCCATGCTCGGCGTGTTCCCCCAGTTGGCAGTGAGGGACTGCAGGGCCGCGGCTGCTTGGCGCTGCACAGCGTCTGCACAGCGTCTCCTGCCAAGGCACGGGTAAGCACCCTGCTAATCCCGGCAAGAGTTAAAGGTGAGAAACCTGCTGATTACGAAACCCTTTCTTCCCCTTGCTTGAACTCCACCGCACCCATGTGGCGCGGCTCCAGCGCTCTCTGCTCAGCCCCGGCCTGGGGGCCACTGGCCGCCCCCTCCCTGCCGCCCGCTCCGGTT
>NW_009198614.1:105621-106800 GCF_000690835.1 Fulmarus glacialis | reverse complement strand
CTGGGCCCCGTCAGGCACCGAGGCTTTCCCGGCATCCTCAAGAGTCAAGTGTGAAATTAATCGCACTGAGTTTTAAACGTGGACTAAAAAAACTGCTGAGGAATATTATGCCCTCGATTATCCCTGCTGGTTTTAGCTTTTTGTTTTGTTCCTCTCACCATCCTGTTTTTCAAAGTTATTTTCTGTGCCCTGTGTGCGGTTAGCTGGATTTCCACGAGGCGGGGACGGCACGTGCCAGTGCTGGAGGAGCGGCGGGGGGTCCCGCTTGCCCCATTGCCCCACTCTGCCCCGGCTTCACCTGGGGTAACTCTCCTGAAACGGCGGTGCCATGCCAGGTCGATCGGGCAGCACAAGCAGGGACCTGCCCCCACACGCACGGGGTGCCGAACTGCAAAACGGGAGCTCGCTGCTGTCATTTTCTCTCTCTCTAATCTCTCTTAGTTATAGTCATCTTCAGTTTTATGTGTGACAATGCTAGGTAAAACCTTTTCGACAGAAGTGCCATTTTGCAGTCTGATGAGAGGGGATTTAAGAAGGTCATTCAGTACACGTGGCCAGAGTCTTCTTGCTCTGGGGTGTATGCGTATCGGGAGTCACTCTTTAAGAGCAAAACTTGTTTGCACCAGCTTGGCACTGCCGTTACCCTCTTTTAGTTCAGTGGAAGGACTCGGGACTTACTCAGAGGTAGAGCCCAGTCAAAATGTCACCCAACAAAGTGGTTTTTTGCCTTAATTTGAGCCCTCTAGTGAAATTGCTTGGGCCATGTGTGGGAGACCAGAAACCATGTGTATATCTCTGATTATTATTAGCATGGAAAGATTAGTAGATTTTTTAGACAATGCTAATGGTAAATGATGAAAAGGCACTGGTCAGCCAGTCATTACTCATTTTTCTTGACAACATTGCGAGCAACTGTTAGGAGCAAAGTAAAAGTAGTGCCCAACCATCCTATAGACTGCTTTGGCATTTGTGTGGATGTGACTAAAAGCAATAGGCTTGTGCTCCATGGAGTATTGACTGCAAGAAAGGAGTTTGTGTGCATTCGCAGGGGAATTTTGCAGTGGGATGTAGCCAAAGGAAAGCTGGTTGCGTGGAAGTACTATGAAACAGAAGAGCTCCCATATAGATAGAAAAAGTTGCTGTTCCTCTCCGACGGTGAATAAATACATCACAGAAATG
>NW_009198614.1:103038-105590 GCF_000690835.1 Fulmarus glacialis | reverse complement strand
CAGCAGGACAGAAGTGCTGCTATAGCATGAGGCTGCCTCCCTTCATGTCTTTTCCATAGATTGTTTTTCTTTCTCAGCCTGTGTTTGAACTGCGCTGCCTATAGACACAGTGACCAAATCGGCTGTGACATAAAGGTTGAACCTTTCTAGGGTTTTTTGGAGATTGGAACATTTTTCTATCATATCTGGAGAAAAAAACCTCTGTGAAGTAATCATACTTTTTGTACAAGAAAGGTTTGGATTTTTATGTCATGTCACATAACTTCGAAGGGCATAGATTTGGGGCTGAGTTTCAGCGCTGGCTTCAGTGGCCGAGTGGGAAGATGGGAGCCTGGAGAATCAGAAATAGAGGAGAGAGGCCAAGTATAGAAATAAAACCGTGTTTCTCAGCAGACAACCCTGGAAGCCCGGAGAAACTGGGTAGCTCTCGGCTTGGGAGACGTGCGCGCTCGCTCTGACGAGAGCATCCCTTTCAGCATGGTTCCTTCTCCCCGTTCCCTCCCACCTTCCAAATGGTAATTGGTGGGCTGTGCAGTAGAAATGTTATTAAAAAAAAAAGAAGAAAAAGTGGGTGGGTGGGGTATCTAGGGATTTGGTGTCTAAGCTCAGGAGTTAAGCCGGAAATCCCAGAGATGTAATGAAAACAAAACGGACTTTTCACTCGCGCTGTGGCATTCTGGCAGTGAGAACGCTTTCGTGAGCCAATGTTTTCATTGTAGGTTTTCTCGAGAGAAGTAGTGGAAACGAATCGTTAACCCCTTAACAGGAATGAATGTGGTTGCTGCAGTGGGGAGAGGAGAGCCGTCTTGGCTCCTAGTTGCCATGTTGGAGAGCTTGGGGGTGTGTGTATGTTTGTGTGTAGTGGGGAAGGTGGGGTAGATACTGCTTGTAAGGAGTTTAATAATCTTAATGGCAGATGTGAAGTGGTTACTTAGCGGTTGTTGTTTTTTCCTCTTTGCATGTATGCCTTTGCAGAAAGATTTGAGCGCGATCAGCACAAACCACTGTTAAGCCCAACAGCTCTTAAACTCGCTCTTTCTTCTGGCATTTGGTAGCATATTTCTTGAGCGAGAAAAGGGGGACACTGCTCGCCGGTCCCTCGGCAGGGTCATAAAAGCTGCAAATGGAAAAGACCTACCAAGTAGCAGATCCAGCTTTCTTGGAAAGTGGAAGTACAGGATGCGTGTCTGTCGCGGGCGTGTTATGTATATAGCTTTAAATGTCCAGCAGCCTTGGACGGCGTTCAGCCTTACAGGACTAACTAAGCCCCTTCATTAAAAACAAGGGAGTTTGGGGAGGAAGGGAAGTGGGAGTGATTAATCTAATTTACCTTAACAGCCACTTTTGGTGAAGAGATTGTGTATCCCTGTCCTCCATGCTCTGATTAGGCTGCATTTTATTTCGATATTTTATTTCACCTTTTGATCATGGCTGGCACTTACCATATTTCTCTCTCCACTCTCTCATTAGGGTATTTTATCTGCACGTATTCTTGCAAGCGATATAGAGCATCAGCCCCTTGCTCTAGCTAAAGAGCATCTCATCTACCCTTTAGCATCTCAGAAGAGCCATTAAAATCATTATACACCTTCTTCCAGCTGCCCTAGATCCTCCGGTCCAGCCCTTGCATGCAGGTTGTGGGACTCTTGGTGCTGTGCAGACTTTGGATGTAATTGCACAGCTGCTGCAAAGGTCTGTGTCTCTGCAGCTGACCTTGCTCAGCGTGTCTGGCCTCTGAATAGATGTTTGCCTTCTTTCTTCCCACTTTGACAGCTCCTCTCTCCGCACTCCAGCCCCTCACTCTGCCCCAGCCCACTCCTTGTCTGCTCAGGCTGGGAAAGCACCGCGGCGGCAAGGTATTTGTGCTGAAACTGCCTTTTCAATGAGCAGAGGCTGAGGAGAGCGTCGGTTCTCCCGCACTCCCCTGTTTGAAGAGGGGAAAAATAAGAAAGGAAAGAGATGCTGCTGAATAAATGGTGGTTCTACATGTTTTTTATACCGTGCTGCTTTCGTAATGGTCATTTAAACAAGGTGGAGTGGTGGAGGAGGAGAGAACAAGACAAGACTGCAGACAGGGATTAAACAGCCCTCTTCTTCTTTTAAGACATTTATTATTTTCAGAGTCAAACCTGTAGCCAGCTAATGTAACTGTAAAAGTCTCCTTTGAATTATTGGTGAGGCGCTCTGAAGTCTTCTGTTATAGCTAATGTACTTGCATGCAGGCAAAATCTAGATTTGAATTTAGCACCTACTTGTTTTATTTTCTTTATTAAACCAACTCCCGGCTCATTTTTTCCTTTCAGTACCCGCTTTTCGTTTCCCATTTTCTAGAGTGTCCTATTACTAGCTCATAAAAAGAGTTAGAAGCTGAAGGGAAGTTTCCTGAGCAAGAAGGAATTTTTTTTTTGGCCTTTTTTTTTTTCCCCTATGGCTTGGCCCCGAGCCAACCTGTCTTTCAACAAGTAGAGAGCCATTCCAAGTTGAAATTTATAGAGCAGAGTCCAGGTTCAAGGGCTGAAGCCCGCCAACAGCTCCAGCCTCTTTGTTACTGA
>NW_009198614.1:90256-102920 GCF_000690835.1 Fulmarus glacialis | reverse complement strand
CCGCCTGCCGCTGCTTCCCCCTCCCCTGCTTTTCAGCAGCGCTTTCACCCCTCACTGTACAGCATCCCCTCCCAAATTCATTTTAACCCCATGCGATCCAAACTGCACCAAGTTGACTTCACGGTAAAATGATAAAAAATCCTTTTCCTCCGCTTTGTTTTTTCTCCTTTTTTTTTTTTTCCTTTTTCCTACAGCTAATTTTAAATGTCTGGATCTTCACATTTCACTTCAGCTCCTATTAACGATTGCTTCTTGGCATTGTTTGGAACCCAAGTTCCCAGGTTTTAATTAGTTACTCAAATGCACGCAGCAGGGCAAAATAGTTTCTTTCAGCTTTACCTGCAAAGGATGTTTCCCGTCTCAGCGAGGGGGTTTCCCTCAAGGAGGGATTTGAAAGGCAGAAGTTTTCAAGTGGTCTCAGTCCGGGGCCCCACAAGAGTGAGTGTGGGAGGTGAGGGGGAGAAAGAGTAGGAATTAAAAGGGAGAAAAAAAAAACCAACAAGAGTTTGGGAAAGTACCTTAAAATGAGGATGGTCCCAATCCTGCAACAAACTGGATGTCAAAGCATAACCTTATTGACGTCAATGGGGGTTTTGCCATTGGCTTTAGCGAAGGCAGGATTTCATCCCTAGCCTGTGCCGAGCTGTAGGTACGCCAACGGTCCTCTCGCAGTCAGTGGGATTACTGATCTGCAGAAAGTTAAGCATGTCTGTAAGCGTTGGCAGAATTAAGATCTGTGCTGGTATTTTCAGACCAAGTGAAATGCATGTGGGAGGTTTTTAAAGAGGAAAGTGCATGGGAGTTTTAAAAAAAGGAGAGTGTAGCCGAGCCTGCCATTTTTAAATGCCTTGGGGAAGAACCTGGGTTGCTATTAAAAATATCGGAGGACTAATGTGTTACTAATTGTGACACAATTAACTTCTTAAAAGTATTCGATTGTGAGTCCCAAGAAAATAAAAAGATGGGGATGAATAGCTAGAATTCAGGCCTGCGTTTCAGTTTAAACATTTATTTTTTATTAACTAGAAATAAAAGCAAGCCTAGAGGTTCACTTTACCGTGCATCTTGGTTACTGTGCTCCTAGAAGTCTACTTTTGAGTAGGTTATTTAAAGAATTAAAAAAGGACGACAACAAAGAAAAGAAGCTCAAACCCAGTAGCTGTCTGAGACCCCTATATGTGGCTTTACCACAAAGCTCTTAAATTCCTGTTTAAACATTTCTCCAGAGCTGTTACTCAGGAAATAAAAATGTGTGCTGTTTGTCTATAGCAGATTAAAAGTTTACCTTTAATGTGACAGCTTCTCAAATCGGAAACATGCCTCTATTTTATGGTATTATGAAACAGGTCTGGAGCAGAAACAATGCATTTAACTAAGAGAGAATGAGATAGAATTTGTGTGTTTCTTTCTGTGTCTGTCTCTGAAACTTTTGTGCATACAAGTGGCCAGCACATGTAAACCACACTTTGAAATTTAACAGTTAACCTTAAAAAATCTTAAGTTCAGCAAAATGGAACTTTTTTTTTTTTTTAGTCTATGGGCAGCTCTTTGTAATGATCTGGCAGAGGAATCTAAAGTTGTTTTTTTTCTCTAAAACATTCGTAATTTCAGCAGTAGAAAACTGAAGCACACCCGAGCTCTGAGAAGGCTATCTCACATCTGCCTCCGCCTGTGTGCCGATTCCCTGGGGTCCCATTTATAACAATCTAACAAGATAGAATCTGCCTTTGAGTATCAGTAAATATGGCTAAAGATCACAAAACTGTACTCATAATTGTTCAAGACTAAAAGGCAGAATATAGTGTTTGATTAATGTTTATGGTACAGGACCTTCTTGCAGAAAGAAGTTAAAACAGTAACCTGCAACCCCTTCTAAAAAAACCCCTGAGCCTCCACTCCAACCCCTCAGACTCCACTGAAGGGTGCTAGCCTCATTGTGCAAAGTTCATCATTTAAGATGATGCACTTTATTTTTGATTTTGAAGTTGATTGAGGATACCTGATTCTTGAAAGAGATGCACAAGGTAGTTTTCTGTTAGCAGCGCTAGTACACAGGAGTGAAGAATGTCTTTGCTGGCCACCATAAGCACCCATCCCTCAGGTCAGGGGGCTTTTGACAGTGCATTGTCTTGGCCTGGCCTCATCCTTACCATGTCTGCTCTGTGGATGAGGAAAACCGCTCTCAATCCTCAATGCTCCCTATCTGACAATTAACGTTCATTAGAAATATTTAAGCAGGGCGAGGTTATGGGTGCAGTGGTGTCTCAGAGATCCCTAGCAAAGGCACCTGCTTGTATCGGAAGGACTGATGAGCTGGATTGATGAGGTCTCCATTGGTGCTGGAGCCTTGCTGATGCTCAGGCTAGGGTTTGTGCCAGGCGACCGGCAGCTTGCAGCAGGCGTTGCCTAGGTGGGGTGGTACGCCAGGGGGTGGGTTGTCCTCACTCCCTCCGCGGGAAGCTTGGGAACTCCTGTTGTGTTCGCTGTTGGGAGACTCCCCTGCTGTCTGGAAAGGTTTATTTTTTAGAGTGATAGTGGGTGGAGAATGCAATACAGATGGATCTGTTTCTCTTTCATTAGCTCTTTTAAGACGCTTGTTTAAATGTGTTCGCTTTGTTTTTCAAATGGTAAATGTCAGTGTTTCAAATATCACTTTTAACAAAAAAAAAAAAATTAAAAAATAGGTCTTTGAAGAAGCCCAGGCCAGGGCTTTGTTAAAACCCTGGTCTAGAAGTGGCAAAGGTGACTCTGGACGTGCACAAAGAGGGGAAGATGTGGGGAAGAGTCAGTGCGAGTTTGCATTCAGGTCTGGTCCCTGTTGCAGGCTCCTGCCAGGGCAGAGCCCAGAGCAGGTCCTGCGGCGAGGAGCCCGCGGCAGGGGAGAGCTGCGGCCAGCAAGTGGGGCTGGCTGCTGGCGAGGGTGCCCAGGGGTTGTGCTGAGTGGGTGGCTGTGACTTTTGCAGCGAAAAAATGCTTTGGGGAACAGGGTAAGGGTACAGAGACAAAACCTGGAGGGGCAGATGTGTGTATGCTCCAGCAGAGTTTGTTTCTTACCAAGGAAACTGTGGCCTTCGGGGCGAGACACTGACTGGGGTGTGCAGAGCACTGCACTAGCAGAAATACCACCCCAGCGTGCCATCATGGCAGAACCTTCGCACTTCCAAAATTACGCTTGAATACTTCTGTTTCCCACCGTCCTGTCCCTACACTTCTCCCAGCTCTGGCTATGTGATGGCAGTGCTGAGCAGAGCCTAAACCCCGTCCCCCGTAACCCTTCTCTAAGGCAGGTCTGCATGGTTTGATGGGTAAAGCACAGGAGACCATCAGCCCTTTCTCCAATCCTGCAATCCCACCTTTGTTCCTGGGACTGAGCAAGTCCAGGAATTTTTAGTGCTTGTTGCTGTCGGTTTTAACCCTCCCCTCTCTTTGCCAGCGCCAGCTTTAAACCGTCCACAGGAGATATGCAGATAGGCACTCTCATTTCTCAGATGAGGCAGAAAAGATGTGAATGGCATGATTTTCCAGCGTGCTCAGCTGCGTCCGGCGGGGGCTTGGGGCAGCCTGCTGTGCTCAGCACCCCTCTGGATGAGGCTGCAAGTGCTACTGTCCAAAATGACAGCAGGGAGCGGGTGACGGCAGCGGGGCTATCGCCAGGAGAGCCTGCCCTCTGGTTCACTGCTCACAGCCCTACCCTTTTGTGTGTGCACTGATAATTTTGAACAAGCCCAAATCCCTCTGGGTCTCCATGCTGTTGGCAAGTTCCCCCCTTCCCCAAAGTCCTTGGCAAAACGGTTGGATTAAACAAATGTGAAATCGCAGGCGGGGCACCGGGGAGGGCGGCGGTCTCGCCTGTCCCCTCTTGCAGCCCGCGCACCGCCGGTGAGGATGGGTGGAGGATGGGAGGCTTCGTGCCACTTCCCGGAGCCTCGGCAGTGTTGCTGCCGCGGGCATGGTGCCAGAAGATGGCTTCTGCCTCGTAATTGAATAAGGATCTAAGGAAATTTCACTTGCGAGCATGCAATAGGGCCCTTCCCCACGCAGGGAGATGGGAGCCCCGGAGCCAGGTGCCTCAGGCGAGATCCTGAGTTTGGCTGTGTTGGGATGAGGATGGGTACCCTCACCTCCACCGTGGGTGTCGGTCCCAAGAGGAGCTGGGACTCCTCTGCGCTGCATCCTTGCGACTGGGTGCTGAAGAAGAGGAGGAGGCAGGGGGAAAAAGGGGGGGGAGGAAGAAAAGAAAAGATCAGTGACAAAATCATGCGACACCCACGTAAATATTGTTTGTATGAATTGGATCCTTCATCTTTTGTTAGCAGCAGCTTGTTAATTAACAGCAGATTAGTGCTGCTTTCTTCTGACACATGAATATATTTTGGGCTAGAAAATACTTGTACTCAATAAAACTGTGTGACTGAACAATTCAGAAAGTACCAGCGGAGCGCCGTAATGGATTCCCTTTTCATCCCCTCCCCCCCGCCTCCTCCTCCTCCTGCTCTAAATGCAAGCAGATTTCTGCAGTCTAGTGCAGAAGAGACATGTTAAACACAGCTAAATAAATCATGTTTACTCTTGGCGTTCTTGGTAGTGAAAAATCTGTTGGCTGTTTTTACTTCCTTATTTCTCAGCATTTGCTTCCTACCTGTTTTTGAGCCCGTGCCCAGAAATAGTAGTTTTGTCAAACGAGTGGATTATGCCAACCAGCAGTTCCCTCTGCCAAGGAAGCTGCTGGATCGCAAAACCCGGTGACTTCTTCCTTACAGTGACACTGAGATTCTCCCCCTTCCTCCCCCCTATATTAGAATGTAAAATAAAAGTATTAAAATCTGGAGAAGGAGAAAATGTAACCAGATCCTGGCAGTTTAAGAGCCCAGATTAAGGAAGGTTGAACTTCTGTTCCAGAAGCCCTCCTTTAAGCTGTTTGTGGAGGTGAAAGCGCTGGAGATAGCAATAATAGGAACCAGACATTTTCCCTTTCTCGTTATCATTCCTTGTCCTGTTCCCCCCCACAAATGGGTGTGGGTTTTTTTCAGTGCTGTTTTTTTTTCCGTCTACAGAGAGCTTTACAGCTGGGAGGGAGAGGTAGCTAAGCCTTTATTTTAACCAAGTCAGTTCGTGAGCTCTGCTGTTGGAGGCAGCGGCTGAACTCTAGTTTTGGGGCCGAACTCTGCTCCTGACCCTGTGCTCTTGGGCGGCCCCATAAACCTCTTGCTTGAGTGAGAGCTGCTGAAAGGGGCTGAGCTCCCTTTGCAAGGTGGGGTGAATGCAGACGTGACAAAACCACGCACAGCTATATGTGCGTGTGTAGACATATATATGTGGCACATCTGCTGTCGTCAGCAGAGCTGCGTCGAGTGGAGGGTAGTGTAGCCCAAAAGGTCACTAACTCCATTTTGATGCAATCCCGGGTATTAAGTGCTCCTCTTCGACCTCAGGTAGCAACTTCTTAGCCTGGACCCATCCTCCTTGCTGCTGTTATACCAGATGTGAGTGATCCCAGATATGAGTGATCCCAGATGTGACTGTAACATGGATTACGAGCCTGGTGGACTCTCCCTGTTTGGTTTTAAAATCAGAAAAAAGATCCTTTTTCCCATCAGAGCTTTGCATGTATTTACGCTTTGATTACATTGGAAGGGCCTTATCCTGTCTCCAGAGGAGCTTTAGTTCTGCTTTCAGTGGTAACAGGGATCTGGCCCGTGCTGAATATTAGCATTTTAATGGCTTGCTTAAAACCCCATTGCTGGTGCACTCACAGGGCTCCGGGCACGAGGAGAGTCCAGCTCTGGGGTTTTGCGAAGTGATGTTGCAGGCTGCAATGCCTGCTGAAAGAGAGGAGCGGGGATGGCCCATTTGTCATCGATTATTAGTATTGTCAATAATGACATGTCTACAGAAGCCAAATTAATTCCTTCTTCCACTTTACTAAGTCCAAGAAATGCCAGATCAGTTTCAGAACAGGGGAAAAAATAAACAGAATCAAAGTTTGTATGTTATGATTCCTCTGAATTTCTGGTGGGAATACTCTGCGATAGAAATTCTATTTCCATAGAGGCACTGGCTGCCAGTTTGCTTAATTACATTAAATAGTGGTATAAACCTCGGCAGAACATAAACCTCTGTTACAGCCAGTCATTAGAATATTGAATCATAAGGAATAATGATACCAGTGCTAACGTGTTATAACAGTCTTTATTATATTAGTGATTGAAGTGTTATTTAAAAAAGAAGGTTTGTTGTAGCGGTTTAGGTGTGCATGCATATTTTCTCTGATCACCTATTTAAGAGACTGAAGACTGGATTTGAATTTATTACAGGGAAATAAAAGGCTTGCTTAGAGGAAGAACTACTAGATCGCTGCTTCTGATTTTACAATTTGATTCCTCTTGTCCTTAAGGAAGGTTCATAATGCTTACTTCGGAAATGCCATCTACATCTAGAAAATTAGGGTTAAAAGGACTACTTTGTTGAAACTAATTACAGGCTAGTTCAGTTTTTTAGTTGGTGACATTTTAGAGATTTTGCTTGTAATGCAAGAGGTTATAGCAAGATTTGGTTAGACTGTGATATACAGCAATAAGCTGCCGTTTGACTATATTGACATTTTCATCAGAAACAAAACAAAAATCCACTAGCCTTTATTTTACTGGGGTGATAGATACGAATTTAATATCGCTTCCTCATCCTGACCATAGATGTTTGAAGGAATTCTTTTGTTTCACCTCGGTTTGTACAGTATCTGTTTTGCTCTCTTTTTTTTTTTTTTTGAATATACTTTCCTGGGTGGTCAACTTCAGCTCCCATTTCAAGCAGACCTGATAATAAAAAGCCTTTTTGTGTCTTATACTTTTATCTTATCGAGAAAGATGCTATTCTGTACAAATAAGTGGGTGAACTGGGAGTTATGGGGAAATCTGGTCCAGAAAAAATATACCTCAGAAAAAATGTCCTCTACGCAGAATGGTTCATGATTTCTTGCAGTTGGCTTTGCTCTTAGTTTTGTGTCATACTGAAAGGAGTAAGGGGTTTTTTTATACTGTACTTGTGTTTTCCTTGTCCTGGTGTAGGGTTCAGTTATCCTGTCTAATTAGCACTTGTGACTGACCAAATTCTGCGTGGATCCAAGTGTTTGGGTGAAACTTTTCATTGTGCTATTTAGCAGCAGGATTGGGTGCAGGTTCACAACATGCTTCCTTGTGCAAATGAAATGTCGGTTTATTATTTCTCTTTTTTAACTTACATTATAGTCTGAACTAGATTCCTGGTTGCCGGTTTATTTGTCTGCTTTCTTTCATTATTTAAAAGCTAGTTAATTTTCTAGCCTCTTTTCCATTCAGAGAGCATTATTTACTCAGTTGTGCTAGTGTCCAGTAAATTGACGACTGAAGCTTTAGATCCTCAGGGTTCTCCTCTTTTGCTGGATTGTTTTACCATCTCCAGCTGATTGCTCATTTAATTTGACAGATTCAGTTACCAGACTTGGGTCCACTTGTACACACGCGGCTGGATTTGTTTCCCCTGAGAGATCCAAACTCAAAGGGAATCCTCATTTTAAAAATCTCCGTTGCTCTCTGCCCCCCGCCCCGATCGCTTGCCCTGCTTTACTTGTTTAACTTTGCTCGGTGTTAGTGAAATGCTCTGCTGAGTGTGAACGTGCTGCGTGCACAAGGGAAAATTTGCAAATTATAAACATGCACGTTAATGGGACCCCCCCAAACACTGTTATATTACTTGGAGTGTAATGTATGCATTCACACTAGGCAGGTAGACTATTTTTCACATTGAAATTCAGCACTTATAAAGTGCCTACACTTATATTGCTTTTGGCAAGGGGTGAGCCAAAAAACCAGGAGCTGTGGTTCTCTCCCAAAGCTGTGTCTGTATATTAAGTTTGTCCATCTGTGCTTTGCAGGGACATCGGCATCACCTAATCGTCCTCCTTTGCATTTCCAGCAGTGAAGCAGTTAACAGTGCTGCTGCTTAATATATTGCTGTTACAGTCTTTTTAGTTTCCAGGACATTTAACTAAATCAGGTGGATGTCATTAGCCGATTTTCACAGATGGGGAGACTGAGGCACAGAGGGGCAGAATGATTTCATCTGCGTCTCTTTCCCCAAGTTCCCTCCCCTTCCAGGAATTGTTTTTGCTGCCAAACAGCTGAAGAGCTGCTGAAGCCTCATCCTGCCTAATTCCACCAGTGATTTTTTTATTTTAGTGTGGAATAGGGAAAAAATTCAAAAATACTAGCAGAAGGCAAAGTTTGGAGCAAGGAAGAGATACTTACCTGAGCAGCAGATCCTGCTGTTGTCTTTTCCAGAGGCCATGTTCTGCCGGAGGATACGTGTGTGCAGTGCGGCGTCTGCAGGTGTAAGCAGGGCTCAGACCCGAATGGCCAAGGCAGAGGAGTCCACCGCTGTTACTGACTCCTGCCTATCTGCGGCTCTTTGGCCACTTCACTTCCTTCATTTTAGCCTCTTGACCATGCTCTTGTGGTCAAGCCCTCAGATTATTTGTAGTGGTATTTCTCTCTCTAGCTGCCTGTGTGTATTATTTTGTCCTTTGGAAACAGTTCTTTCCATCCACTGAGTTCCTTTATTAATTCCAGGGCCTGTTAAATTGCTGTGATCGTCTATTGGGGTGGTTATATGTTTCAATTACATCAGGAATATTTGCTGGTATATAGAAATATTCATGGTATAATCAGGACTAAAAATTTTAATCCCCACAAGGATTTTTACAAGCGTTGAAACTCCCCAGGACTTAATTACAAGAGTTGGGGAACAAACTTGGGAGAATTGATGAACTGTTTATTGTCAACCCTTTATGCCTTTTGGAAAACAAACTCCACAAATCAGGGTGATTATTGTTATTTGTTAGTTTATTGCGGTAGCTTCTGGACATTGCAGCTCAGATCAGGGCACCATTGTGTTAGGCACTCTGCACCCCCGGAGCGAGAGCTGGGCTCTGCTTGGAAGCGTTTCGGGGCTGAACAGACCAGACAGGCGGAGGGTGGGAATGGGAAAGCCGAGCTCCGGGAGGGGACGTGCTGTAGCGTGGGTGGCTCGTGCCCTGGAGTGTGCGCTCCGGCCCCCTTCCCAGCCCAGAGCCCTGTCTGCAAGACCACCCTTCTGAGGTGAGAAAACGGCCTAGTTTCCTATGTTATATTTATGTCACATCTGTTGATACGCTGTATTTACTTATGCCTTATGATGTTTTAGGCCCAATCCTGCCCTTGTTTCCCCTGCTCTCGCTCCTGGTTGCTCTCATAGCAGAGGGATACGGTCCTCCTGGGGCAAAGCCTTGCGTCGGAGGGGTGGGCAGAGGGCATGGCGGGAGGCAGCAATGAATGCAGCCTTGGGGTGGGCGAGAGTCCTTTTTCTTGTGTGTTTAATCAGGGTGAGCCTAGATATTTCAGTTTTTGGCTTAGCTTCGTGTTCAAAGCACAGACAAGGGGCCGGGAGCAGGTTTGGATGAGCATCAGGTGGGAGGGGGGATGGGTGGTCCTGCAGGAGCCTGTAGGGATGCTGCCGATGCTGCCATGCAGCACCTGGATGCCCCTGCGGGCCTCCCACCCTGGCCCCCGAGTGGGTCCAGTGACAACCCACACCCCCATTTCCTAAAAGACAGGTTTTGGCACTGCATAAGCAATCTTGCAGGCATAGTGTGGGCTACTTCTGGGAATCCACATGGTCTCTTAGGTAAGTAAGAATCCCCACAGCCTTCCCTTCGATGTCTGAGCCTCCAAAATGCCATGCGCAAATATGTGGACGACCTAAAATGTGGATTTTTATGCAGTGAGAGGAGTTGCATGCTCAAAACAGGATATTTAGATATATTAGGATATTTATTAACCACACGGGGTGTTCCAAGCTCAGTTTATTTATCTTTGTAAAGTGCTTCCAGATCTTTGCATGGAAGGCACTAGAGAAATGAAAGGCGTATTATTATTATTATTGTTATTATTGTTGTTGTTGTTATTAGTATTATTATTATTACAGCATCTAACTACTGACAGGCAATCACAGCTGCATGCTCAATTCAAGCCACTTAAATTTAGGGGCTATTTTTACAATATTGACTCTTAATACTTTTTCCCATTGACTCCATATGCTGAAATGTGTGTTCACCTGCCTTGCTGAAGTATCATTATTCTCCAGAAATATATAAATGGGGTGCTTTTAAAGAAAGGAAGAAAATGTGGCATAAATACTAAGTATTCACATTTATGTGGTAGAACTCAACTGCCATTTAAGAAGGGCTTCAAAGCAACCAACTGTATGAGTTGGTAGTTGCTTCTCTGTCATGAAAAAAGAAAATGCATTGATTAAAATAAAGCCAAGGAATCTCATAGACAAAGGGTAACATTTACGGTGTTCAAGGGTCTGACAGAAGCTACGAACAGCCCAGGAAATGGAGAGCTGAGTTTCACAGTCAAGCGTTTTAGCCGGTACGGTTGTGCACAGCCGCTGCCGCGTGTATGTTATGTAATACCACACCTCACCCGCCCACACACACCTAGAGACAACAGGCATCTTCGAAAGGTCTTGGCATTATTCAGAGGAACGACTCCCAGCAATACCCCTGCATGGTGTTTAACCTTATCTTTACTTACGTTTAGGTGTTTCCTTTTTTTTTTTCCCCTTTCCCTTCTTTTTTTTTTTCCTTTTCTTTCCTGTGGTACATCAAGAGTGGGTGTTTTGTATCTCCAAAAATGGAGCAGATATGGGGGGAAAAATCCCATTAGCTCCATGATGTGTTTTCACGGCAGCTCTGAAGGTTCTGGTCATGGCCAGTTTGTGCATTTTGTGGCATTGTCCTCAGGCTGTTGTGTTTTGTTTTGTTTTGTTTTGTTTTTTTTTTTAAGTACAGTTGAAATGTTACATTCTGAAGACACCAGCTAATTATAAATGGTACCCAGGCTATGCCTTCTTTAGATTTTAAAATAGGAAATAATTAACCAGAGGTTTTAAAGATCTGCAGAAAAGCCAAACAGACCTGTGAAACTGCAGGATCTAATAACAAAGAAGGTGAGTCGGTTTTCCAATTCCCTAAGAATTTGAAGACATCCTTACTCTGGCTCAACCACATTTCATCCTGGTATAAGGTAGCCCTGAAGTTAACTGTGTTTCCAAAAAAGACAAAAAAAAAAAAGGATGTTGCTGGCTGCTAATTAGATTTATTTTAACTGCAAAGTCATTTTAGCAGCTAATATTGTTATTATGTGCTTCAGTGTGAATCCTTAGTGAAGCTATTAAAGTGTGAGAGCCTGAACTTAACAGACATTTTGTAATGTGGCTGGATTTTTATATCCTTGTTCAGAAACCTGTGGGGAGTGGAGGACCTTTCTGGCTCAGACACTGAAAACGCATTTCTTACCAACTGATTACCAGGGTGGGCAGCTGAGACCTCCTTGCACCCTCCTTTTGCACTTCTTTTTTGCTTTTTTTTCCCTGGCAATAATATTCCTTCTTTCTGTTGCATGCGCTCCCTCCTCTCCCAGACAGCGGTCAAGCCCTGTGGTGCATCCTCTAGTTGAGGAAAGGGATTTAACGGCAGGGACCGGCCTTGGTCATTTCAGGATACTTTTGACTCCTGCCTGTCGTATACAATAAGTTGGCGGTTCTCAGTGGCTGGTAGGCTCTCAGCATCAGGCAGGTTCCTGCTTTTGAAAAGCAATAGCCCACAGCAGACGGTGGACTTAACCATCATTTTTCTATCAGTTTCTCACTCAGGATTCTTATTTTGTAATTGCTGGGTTGGGTTTCTCAGGGTTTGGATTTTTCCCCCCATCTTCTTGCATCGGTGGCTTTTATTCTCTTTCGCACTCTAAAACAAAGTGACTGATACAATATCCAAACTGATGAAAAAGAACAGGATTTTTTCCCCCTTTATTTGCTCAGATTTGAATTGGGTTATCTGCCTATCTTGTTTATGAAATTTTGTGCTGTCTTTTCTGCACAGACTGTGACTCCCAAATCTTCCACAGCTCCATTTCCATATTCCTGCGTGCTTGTTCTTTGTTAATCACTTGGCAAGCGCTTATTTGAATATTAAAAATTTCTTTAATCATCAAAGGCAGGAGCACAGCTTCATGAATATTCATATTTTTTTCCTCCTCAGACTGGATTCTAGTTCATTACCCTGCAGTAAAGCCAAACAGTCATCAATCGCGCTCATTACAGCCGCTGGCGTTTTGATTGGCTGCCTGCTGCTGGTAGCCCGCGTCCCCCATCCTCCCGCTCTCCTCCATGAGCTGTCGTGTACCTGCCAACAACAACAACAAAAAAATATATCAACAATGCAAGAATAAATTTCTCCGGTTGAAAAACAACTTTGCAAACTTGTCAAAGAGTCCTCGTCACTTTTTTTTTTTTTTTGGTTTTACACCAAAAAATTAAAAAAAAAAAAAATTAGAAGGGAGAAACTTGAGCTTTAGAGATGAATATTTGTCAAGAGAGTTGACGTAAGTTTCATTTGCATAATGACTTTGTACTTCTGCATTAATAAAATTTGCATATGAAGCCATGTTAATTACTCCTGATCATGCTTTTTGCATTCATGCATAGTAATTTTCTCCGACTTGTGAGAATTAATGTCTTGGCATGGGGGGAGGAAGGGGGGGAGTTGGGGTACTGTCAAATTTCTGTGCCAGTGCCCCTCTCTCAC